>NC_136518.1:75983504-76121004 GCF_053919585.1 Euprymna scolopes | reverse complement strand
GCGGTCACACCACACAATTGTGGACTGGAAGAATTTCCTGCGAGATATAATATGTCGGGATTACTTTCTCAGGAATCCCCAGCAGATGCGAGGCCCAGCAGACCATACGGTCGAAATCGACGAGTCTGTATTCTTCAACCGCCGGAAACACCACGTCGGCAGACGTCTAACACCAGTCTGGGACCCCGCCGAAAAGGAGTTTTTTTTTTTTAACGTAGCAAATAGGAATGCCGAAACACTCCATTCCACTAATAAGAAAATACATTCTGCCGGGATCCACGCACGGTCGTATCAGACTGTTGGAGCAAAGTGGGAGAGAGGGGTATCTCTATTTAACAGTGAACCACCACAGCCCTAATTTTGTAGATCCCGTAAAAAAAAAAGTTTTGTTCCTTTCCTTTTTCTTACGATTTTTTTTTTCTTTTTTTGTACGTAAATAGTTGAAAAAAAAAAAGAAAAGAAAAAAAAAGCGTTTCATAAAAAACAATTACTATTATTTGTTAAAAAAAAAATTGATCCTACAAATATCATTTTTGGTGGTCATTTTACATAAATAGTCGAAAAAAAAACCCAAAAAAAACGTTTCATTAAAAAAAAATTACTATTATTTGTTTACAAAAAATGTTTTATATGTATTTATTTTGCAAACAGAAAACAATTTCAAACAATAATACTAATAAAAAAAACATAAATGAACGGTAGGTTTTTGCTCTTTAATTATTTATTTTTGGATGTTTCTACATTTTACAATTTCATTTTACAGTTATTTGGTTGTAGCGTTGTTTTTATTTTATCGGCAACGCTCGGTTTTATCCGGCTGTTGACGTCATGCGTCGGACAAAGCCGAGCAAATGCTGAGTTACGTCTGGTTCGTTAAATGCACAAGTGCCATATATATATATATATATATATATATATATATATATATATATATATATATATATATATATATATATATATTGTATTATTTGGATTGTTTGGACTACTGTTCTCATTTTGTTTGTTGTTTGTTTGTTTGTTTGTTTGTTTTGTTTTTTACAACGTTTCGGCCGATCTAACCTCCGACGCTCTCCAGGTGCTTTCATACTTGATGTTATTGTTAAATGGTGAAAAATAGCGCCAACTCAATTTTTTTTTTTTTTTTTTTTTTTTTAATAAATCCGGGTCCATTCTGTTTTTTTATACAATGTTTGTATATTTTTTGGATGAGGCTTGATAATTAGTTTTTTTTGTTGTTTTTTTTTTTACACAGTGATCACCACTTATCAAGGCCCGGAAGCAACTCAGGGATAAGGGTTATTGCAAGTACATTACGTTAGTGTGGAGATTTGATGAAGTGTTTACTTAAGGGGGCGGTTCATTAGGAATTTGTTAACATTAGACTTGAAGACATCCAAGTTGTAGTCCGGAGGGAAGCAGGCAGACGGAACAGAGTTCCACAGGCGTGCAGTTCTAAGAAAGAAGCTTTGTTCATGGAATCCGCGTTTTGCTTTAGTCACAGATATAGAGTGGGGGAAATTTTTCACAGTGGATTCAGCTAGACGGGTGTTTTTCGTGAAAGATTGGCGAGGGGGGACCAGAGATTGGAGTTCAGACGAGCACCTGCCATGAAAATAACGATAAAACAAGGATAGGCTCGCAACGTCTCTTCTGTGGGAGAGGGGTTGCAGGGTAGAGAAAAACGCATCCCCCACTAAGCCACGAAGTCTATTTTGTACTCTGTCAAGGCATGATAGGCTGTTTTTGGCAGCTCCTGCCCAGATATGGCAACAGTATTCCATCCTTGGACGTACTTAGCTTTTATATAGATAGAGAATTGCATCAGTAGTGAGATATCTTCTGGAGCGGTAGAAGGATCCCACCATCTTTCCAGCGACCTTGGCAACAGACTTGATGTACGTGTTCCATTTCAGATCAGGAGTAAAGGTCAAACCCAGAAGCTTGTCAAAACACGGGGCCTCACCCAGACGAGAGCCATCCATCACAATTAATGCCAGATGGGGATCAGAGCGTTGACAATGTAAGGATAGGAGTTTGGTTTTGGATGCATTAAAGGTAACTAGCCACATCTTCCCCCACTGAACCACGCGCTCGAGATCAGAGGAGAGAGAATCAGAGAGAACTTTGTCATTTACAGTCTTTGATGTGTTGCCGTAGATGGTCGTGTCATCAGCATAGATGTCAACGAATGATTTAAGTATGTGTTTAGGGAGGTCATTGATGTAGATCAGGAAGAGAGTTGGGCCCAGGATTGACCCCTGAGGGACTCCAGCATTTATATTGCAGGCCTCCGATTTTTGTCCATCTACCACTACTCTTATGAGCCTATCGGAGAGAAATGATTTAATGATTGAGAAAACATTTCCAGTTATACTGTAGCTGGAAATCTTGTGAAGTAGACCCTTATGCCATACCTTGTCGAAGGCCTTTGATATGTCAAAAGCAATTGCTCTAGAAAGGAAGCCTTTGTCAAGAGATTCACTAATCCTGTGGGATATAACCGTCAGCACATCTGCGGTAGATCTTGCAGAGCGGAAACCATATTGTGTGTCACTAAGAAGGTTATTCCTGCTGAGGTGGTTGACTATTTCTCTATTTAATATTGATTCCAGCAACTTACTCATAACACAGAGAAGGCTTATTGGTCTGTACTGAGAGGGAGATGACTTATCACCTGAATTCTTAAATACAGGGCAAACTGATGAGGTCTTCCAGGGGGTCGGAAAGCACTTCTCCTTAAGGCAGCGCTTAAATAGTTTCGTAAGTATGGGAGCAAGTTCTGGTTGAAGCTTTTTTAACACTATAATTGGGATGCCATCAGGGGCAGTTGCTTTACTGGAATCTAGGTTTTTTATTAGCTTGGCGACCTCATGCACGTATATTTGTATGTTACCTAGATTGTTCTGTGTTATAGGAGGAAATATGGGGAGTTGATGGCCTTCGTCGCATAGGGTAGAATTAGCTGCAAAGTTCTTTGCAAATAGTTTAGCCTTGTCTGACGCTGACGAGATGACCTCTGGTCCATTGATAATGGTTGGGATAGAACGCACACTTCTGTTCAGGATCCTATTTGTTATTTGCCAAAACTGGTGGGAACCAAGCCGCTGATCAGCTACCTTAGATTTAACAGACTGGGCATATATCTCCCTCTCATTTTTTATTACTCTTTTACAGTGATTGCTGGCAGTCCTGAAAGCAGCTTTAGTCTCAGTGCATCTATTACGTTGGTAGCTATCGAAAAAGTGATTTCTGTGCGCGATAGCAGCAGCACATTCTGGGGAGAACCATGGCTGGCTGTTAGGTTTTTGTTGGAATTTTTTAGATGGTATGAATTGGTCTATGCCTACAATTAACCATTCGGCCAGATCTGATACTATAGAGGACACTTCCTTTTTAAACATGGAGTGCAGAGGTAAATCAGATATGAATGTACGGAAGCTATCCCAGTCAGCCATAGAGTATCGGTATACAGTACGGTGGAGGGGTACGTCTGGGGGCTTCTTACATTTCGTTTTTATCTTAACTGATACGACGGAGTGGTCGGAGGATCCTAGAGGAGAATGAACGGAACATGAACATAGCTCAGGGGAAGTTGAGAGAAAAAGGTCTAAGAGGCTAGCATATTGATTGGGTGTATCGGGCACACGGGTGGGTTCGCGAACAATCTGAGTGAGGTCATAAGCAATGGCAAAATCATGACAAAACCTCCCCTCATCATATGTCTTATTTGAATGGGTCAGCCATTCCACGTTATGGACATTGAAGTCACCACAGATGTGGATGTTAGCCGAGGGATGTGAAGACAGTATGTGGTCTATTTTCTCAGATATGCTCTTAAAGATATTAACTCCGCTGTTGTGGGGCCTATAGAGGGCAAATATAAATGCAGTGGTGTTAGCAAGTGCAACCCTGAAGCACATATAGGGTAAATTAGGATCTTCTCTAGAGATATCCCTGCCACATGGGAAGCCATCCTTAATGTAGGCACATATTCCATGCCCATGACGATCTCGGGTGTCAGATTTAGCTGTTAAATTGGAGTATCCATTAATTATGAACTCATCTAGGGAAGTGGTCGGCCCTATTCCAGTTTCACTTAGAAATAATATGTCCGGTTTCATCTCCTGTAATTGGGTTTCAACCTCTGGAAGGTTGGAACGTAGACCCCTGATATCGGAGAAGGCGACCTGGTAGTAGGGGTCTACGCTGGAAGATGGGGTTCTAGGTTTAATCGAGTTTTTATTCTGGAGATATTTCATGTTTTTCTATTATTTAAATTGTTTGGACTATTGTTTTCATATTGGTTGCTTTTTTTTTTGTATTTTTTTTTTACACAGTGATCACCACTTATCAAGGCCCGGAAGCCACTCAGAGATAAGGGTTATTGCAAGTACATTACGTTAGTGTGGAGATTTGATGAAGTGTTTACTTAAGGGGGCGGTTCATTAGGAATTTGTTAACATTGGACTTGAAGACATCCAAGTTGTAGTCCGGAGGAAAGCAGGCAGACGGAACAGAGTTAGCGATATTTATGTTTGTTTTTTTTTTTTTTCAAAACGTTTCCGTCGATGTAACCTCCAACCATCTTCAGGTGTATTCGCGTTGGATGGGAAATAGACTTGGCGCTATTTTTTCACCATTCACCAATAACATCCAGTGTAATTGGGGAGGGTGAGATATCCAAGATACAGTTATGTAACTTTATTAATTAATTATAAATTACAGCTGCCATTGTTTCATTGGATAGATTACCTTCTACTCTAATAGATTCTTATTTCGAGCCACTTGCTTTGTGGAATACATTCCTGTTTCCTCCGACTTTACCAACACTGAAGATGCTCGGAGGTTACATCCATTCTCTAACAACATCGGCCGAAACGTTGTGAAAAAAAAACACAAGTTCAGAACTAAATACTACAAAAAATAATTATCAAGCCTTATCTCAAAAATATAGAAACATCATCTTAAAATATTTTTCTCTGATTTATTTAAATTTAAGCTCAGAAAAAATCCTATAGATAATATTCTAAACTGTTCGTCTTCTTTTATCTTTCGTATATGTTTGCTTATCACTAAGTAATTACATAGACAATGTTATCCTCGGCTTTTTAGATGCGTACAAGTAGCTTCATAACAGATTTTGTCCGTCTGTTTGAAATAACATGGCCGGCGATCAGTGACATTTAAGTTTAAAATAATAAATTTGAGTTATTTGTTTATTTTTGCTTTTTTTTTTTCCCCCCCTTCTTCGTTAAAAATGCTTAAGGTTGACGAACCAACCAAAGGACGGTTATAACGATTTATATAAATGCGTGGACGCATCTAAAAATGCTATTTCAGAAATAAGGATGGACAGATAATATGAAATCCTATTTCTAACGTAAGTATTAACTAAATTTACTTAAGTGATTTGATTTTGTTAGTCACACTTATTTTTTAAATGGAATTTTAGATTTGTTCACGCATTTCTATTAATGGTTATAATATGTCTCTCTGTTGGTCCGTCACACTTATTGGAAATAGTATTTCATTCTGTCTGTCCCCATTATTTTTATAAGGCGTTTTGAGATGCGTCCACAAATTTATATCACTGGTTATAATCTATCCCTCTGTTGGTCCGTCACACTTAAATTAGAAATAAGATTTCATTTGTTGCACCGTTTTTGAAATGGCGTTTTGAGATGCATACCAGCATTTCTATTAATTGTTACAATCTGTCTCTCTGTTGGTCGACCACACTTAAGTTAAAAATAAGATTCATTTTGTCGATCACCCCTATTTTTGAAATGGCGTTTTGAGATGCGCCCATGCATTGCAATTAATAGTTATAATCTGTTCCTCTGTTTTTTCGTCACACTTAAGTTGGAAATAAGATTTCATTTTGTCTGTCACCCCTATTTTTGAAATGGCGTTTTGAGATGTGTGCGTGAATTTCTACTAATGGTTACCATCTGCTGTCTCTCTGTTGGTCCGTCACACTTAAATTAGAAATATGATTTCATTTTGTCTGTGAGACCTATGTTTAAAATGGCGTTTTCAGATGCGTCCATGCATTTCTGTTAATGGTTATAATCTGTTCCTCTGTTGGTTCGTCACACGTAAATTAGAAACAGGATTTCATTTTGTCTTGAGACCTATGTTTGAAATGGCGTTTACAAATGCGTCCATGCATTTCTGTTAATGGTTATGATCTGTTCCTCTGTTGGTTCGTCACACGTAAATTAGAAATAGGATTTCATTTTGTCTGTGAGACCTATGTTTGAGAGACCTATGTTTGAAATGGCGTTTACAGATGCGTCCATGCATTTCTGTTAATGGTTATAATCTGTTCCTCTGTTGGTACGTCACACGTAAATTAGAAATAGGATTTCATTTTGTCTGTGAGACCTATGTTTGAAATGGCGTTTACAGATGCGTCCATGTATTTCTGTTGATGGTTATAATCTGTTCCTCTGTTGGTTCGTCACACTTAAATTAGAAATAGGATTTCATTTTGTCTGTAAGATCTATGTTTGAAATGGCGTTTACAGATGCGTCCATGCATTTCTGTTAATGGTTTTAATCTGTTCCTCTGTAAGAAAATTGGCCAAAATTGAAAATATTTGGATCCAGTAATGCGAATAGCCATGACTTGTTATCACCATAATAGAGCTCGTGACGTGCAGAACCTGAACGTGTAAAAAACAAGTGCGCATTGGAACGAGAGTATTTATTAATGTTTGGACATTTAATTGGTAAGAAAAAAAATCAGAATCATAAAAATCTGTATCTTTTTTTCCGATTCAAAAAACGATTCTTTTAAGTGTTTTGTATTATTATTGTTGATTATTAGCACTCCCAGGGAATCGCCGAATGGCCTGAGCAAGAAGATTATTATTATTATTATTATTATGGTGTAGGAATTAGATTTTTTTTCAAGAGAAAAATGCAATTCAAAGACAAATATTGTTAAATGACGTTTTAGGAATTTAACTTGACTAGATTCTATAAACAATACCAAAAAGGAATTTTAGCTAAATAAAAACAAATATGTAGCACAAACAATAATTTAAAAATAGGTCTGCCCTCTCGAGTCTGAGGTAGCCTGACGTAGATGTCCTTTGAAATGACGTAGATCTTAGGAGAGCGCTTAGAAAGACATGATTCAGTTAATCAAGAGTTGGGAGTCACATAGTGCAGACTGAGTCAAGAAGTCAAGGAGAAGACGCCGTGGAAGCCAGTTTTATTATTATTACGTTTTCACCCCAAACAAGGCACATCGTCACTTTGATGTAGGAGACTACTATCAGGGACATAAGCTACAGGGGTACTATGTAGGGAGTTGAGCAGCAAGATGTCGGTTCACGTTACACTTGAACTTCTGCATGTGAGAACAGTTGGGGAAGCAGAGTCCCGGAAGGGAATTGCAAAGTCTAAAAAAAAAAAATCTTGACACTTCAAAAGCATGTGGACCTGATCTCATCCCAGCTGTGCTATTAAAAAATGTTCCGTCGAAGTAGCTCCAGTTCTGTCCAAACTTTAGAACAAATGCCTTAATGAACCTTGCTTTCCTGTCTGCTGGAAAACTGCTCCTGTGGTACCAGTTTTCAAGAATTCTGGCGAAAGAACTGACCCAGTTAATTATCGCCCCATTAGCATCCTCCCACTTTTTGCCGAAACATTTGAGTCCATTGAAGTCAAGATTAAAATGTGAAGTGAAAGCGTTGTGATCTCCGAAATGTTGACACGATGTGTGAATAAATTTTATATAAAATATAACTTCGTATAGTGTCATCTTTTGAAGAAACAGGTTTGCGAATTTGTTCCGGTTGTTACTGTTATTTGAAATTTTTATCGAACTCTTGAATGTTTATAGGCTCTATCTATTATATAGACTGTTGCTATTATATACTCTCCTCTTTTCTTCATCAAAGAGCATTTCTCTAACTCTCCATCAATAGAACATTGTCTCCTCTCGCTGTTTGAAGCTCTCTCGTGTACAACTTCTTGTTATCTCCTCAAATTACTTGTGCATGGATCCACGTCATCGTTTCAGTCTAGCGCAAGCAAACAATTGTCCATCGTAAAATTTATATACACCCTGTCTGGCAGTTTATATACATCAATATGTATTCATCGATAATTTGATATCCCGCTATCCAACATCATTATTTATTTATTTATTTATTTATTTATTAGCGGGGAGCATACGGCATAATCATGTTGACACACCGGTTCCTGCTGGATCACCGAAGTTAAGCAACGTTGAGCCTGGTCAGTACTAAATGGGTGACCATTTGGGACTTTAAGGTGCTATATGTGCTCTCCGATTATCTCGCCATTGTTTCCAGTCGTCCTGGTCTTCTCCTTACCACTGGACCCAAACAGTGTCGATTCAGGAGAGGTGTGGTTAGGGATTGCGCGACCCTTGCCTCACAATTGCACGCGCAACTGCCCCTACAGGGGTATCATTTGTCTTTCGAGACTGAACGGAGACATCGAGCGAGGAGCGCCCGGCTTTGCCCGGTTGTAAAATACGCTTAAATATGATATTTGATTTGTCCAAATTGTGTATATTATTATAGAGTTGTGATTTCAAAAGTAAAATAAAAGCATTTGGATGCCATCAGCTAGAATCGAACCCGAAAGCAAAATTATAGCATTCAAAGCTGGCGACGTTACCACTGTACAACGTGATACGCATATGACTAAACATAAACTAAGATGAATGTATAATGATTTTTTTTTCAAATTTGATCCATTTTTGATCCCTTAAAAACAAATACCCATAAAAGAACGGTTCATAAAAAATCCAATCATTTGAAGCCCCCAGCGCCGTTCTGCTAGAATGATAAATATTTATTGATTTTATACTATCAGTAAAAATTAAAATATATAGTTGACTCTCTCTACCCTCAGGCGTGTTTTCATGCTTGCGAAAATATATGTATGTTTCCAGATAGGTTTTCACAGTAATCCGAAAAGTCTGGTTAGCAATTTCGTCAATTTGTCAGGCTTAAAGTTCGATACAGCATTTTGAGATACGTTCACTCATTTATATAAATGGAATTAATCTGTCCCTTTGTTAGTCCGTCACATTTAAGTTAAAAATAGGATTTTATATTGTCTGTGACGTTTATTTTAAAATAGCGTTTCGAGGTACGTCTATACATTTATATAAATGGTAATAATCTGTCCAACTCTTCGTTCGTCATATTTAAGTTAAAAAAATAGGATTTTATGTTGTCTGTCATGTTTATTTTAAAATGGCATTTCGAGATACGTCTATACGTTTATATAAATCGTAATAATCTGTCCCTCTGTTCGTCCGTACTATTTAAGTTAAAAATAGGATTATATTTTAGTCTGCCACGCTTATTTTTGTAATAGCATTTAAATATGCGTCCATATATTTATACAAATGACTATACTCTGTCACTCGGTTAGTCCGTCACATTTATGTTAGAAAGAAGGTTTTATTTTGCCTCTCACTAGTGCAATGACGGTACCAAAATTACAGTCTGGATGAATGCGAGTTGCTTAGCGACAGAAGTGGCATTGGCAGCAAATAGAAATGTCATTGAAAATGGGTGTTGGCCGCGTCTAACTAATCATGCTAGGCATATCAATCTAGCGGAACGAGGCGATACTCAAAGGAACCAATGTGCCTCTTGGGTGGGAGACGAAAGTGTTACACTTGGTCATAGATTCGGTGGCGTGCACCGATTTTCGACACTATAACTGGAAAAGCACATGTGAATACAAGGGAAGCTGCTGAGATGCTAATCAAGCGACGTTTAGAAACTATGCAATCACTAGCAGAAGGATTGACCATAGACGTGAAACTTGTGAAGTCTTGTCAAAATTGCCTGGCTGGATCTGCTAAAGAACGGGGGGGGGGGGTGCTCGAGCTCTACACAATGGTGGGAAGACAACTGGATGAAGAACCGGTAACTGAAATCCATTATCAGAGTGGACATTCGAGTGTGAAGCGGACTTTATACTTCGCAAAACCAGCTGATCTGCTATTGTCCAAAAGAAATTGCGAAATCTGCTGTGTAAACTCGCAAAAGCTGTCAGTAGATCCGACACCTGTTCGCGAGAAAAAAGAAGAACTCATCGTAAAAAGCAACTGGAGCAAACAAGCGACGGACATAACCCACCACAACGGTAATAATTTTCTAACACTCTTCGACTGCTGCCTCTCTAGGTTAGAAACCACTACGCCAGCAAGATTCGACCACTGTCTTCTGACAGAGAATGTTTTCCTTGAACGAGCTCTGCCGATGGAAATTTTGATCAACAATGATATTACGTTTACTGGTAAAGACTTTTTTTTAAATATTTGCAAAGAACAGGGACATGTATTTTGGCTTTCGGTTGTGTTCACTCGTTGAGTGGAAACGGAGTTGTAGTACGAAACTCTAGGACCATTAAGACTATCGCGGCTATGAAGAACTGTTCACTATTGGAGGCGGTCTGCTGGTAAAATGTCAGCCCGAAGAATGATATTTCACCTTTCGCAGTGCCAGGTGATACACTACACAACACCATGTCCGGGTAAAAGTGTAGTATTATATTAGCGTGCCTGGACAACACCAGATAATCCTGATCGATTATTATTATTAGTCTCGTTAAATGTTATGTAGAGGAAAGTATTCAGAGAAAATGTGTTAACGGAAAGGAATGTTACAAAACACTCGATGTCAGTTAAGAATTTTAGCTTAACCTTAATTTTTAGATAAACAAAATACGGACAATTTGAATCAAGTGATTGATTTTCTGGTCTCGTGAGTGATGGCGTAATTAGATCGAAAAAAGCTTTGATGTACACGTAGTTTTAGTTCAGAGTCAGAATTTGAGAGAGACAGTTGTTGAGTTACATAGAGTCGAGCCGTCCGGTCGTAATGGCTCGGAGCACCTTAGGGAGTGATGGGATCCAACACCTATCAAATGTAAGACACGCAGAACAGCATGCAATATTGTAATGGGGAAGCATCAGAAATAAAGTTGCTGAATATACGCCCGTGACTTCTGGTTTCTTTTGTATGAGTTTTCTTGCAACTTTTCCAAGACCATCAAAACAAGACTAATTCGACCAAGTATATTTTCTCTATTGGCCGATGATAAATCCTTAGAGAACTTTTCTATGTTCCTCTTTGTTGTAAGTGTTATATGTCTGATGTTAAACTGCATCTGTGAATATATTGATTCGTGCAAACACAAGAATAGTAGATTATCACAGACACAGACATAACTATATACACGTTATATACACACACGTCATATATCCCCCCTCCGAGAATACAACAAAAGGCGTTGAAAACAATCCGTTGCTCGAACTGGATGTGACTGGAATAGGCATAAAAAAGGAGACGCCGTTTGGATTAAAAATCTACGCAGCAGGTTATGACGAAATATGAAACGAAATATGGGACTGGACGAATTACTGAAGTGATCTATACGAATTGGTGGGGCGTCTCGTCATTTTAAAAATATCATCATGTAACAAAAGCGATTCAGATGACAGTGCGTATGAGGATGAAGATGAAGCCGATGCTATTCATCTTCGAAGAAGTATCCGAAGAAGACGGGCATCCTACCCCTGTCTTGTTTGTGCTCGTGGGATTAGGAGTGTAGAGAAAATTGTAATGAAATGGGACATTATTTACCTCAAAAACGTCCACGTGTCATTCGCGTCCTGTAGAGTTAAGCTGCTGAATGATAGATGAAACCAAAACGGCGAAACCCAAGTGATTTTGTCTTCAACGGTCGCGCGAACCAACGCCAAAATCTCGTAGATCGTATACAAATGACGCTGAGCTGAATATAAGTGTGCCGTTTGAAGAACAGGAGATTTCGTTTTTATTTAAAAAGGTAAACTGTACACAGGTGCCACATTGAAGCGTTATGTGTTGTTGGAAGCTGAGATGAACGAAAAGCCCATGCTGAAAAGAGGGTGGTGTCAATTTTTATCATTTTCACATATAGATATTTAAGTTGCTTACATTTCTTTAAATAGAATTTCTATTTTCTGTCGCACAATGAAACATAATAGATACAAACTGCAGAAATTTGGCCTTTTTCTATTCCTGTCTCTTGTGCTATATGAACTACTATGTGGATTTAGAATTAATATATTAACTGGATATATTATTGTGGGTTTTTTTTTGTTTTTGTGGAAATTTAATTTTTGTAGACAGTGTTGTGGTTTCTTTTCTGTAGAGATTTTACTTTCGCAAAAAAAAACAACTATGTTTCAATATATGATTGCAAAAAACAACAAAAAACAACTATGTTTCAATATATGATTGAAAAAACAACAACTATATTTGAATATATGATTGAAAAAAAAACAACTATGGTTCAATATATAGTTGAAAAAAACCAAAAAAAACAACTATGTTTCAACATATGATTGCAAAAAACAAAAAAAAAAAAAAAAACTATGTTTCAATATATGGTTGAAATAAAAAACAACTATGTTTCAATATATGATTGAAAATACAACATTACTTTGAAACAGCCGTCACTAACTTTCAAGATATATATTCCATCTTAAACCAAATCTGATTCTCATGCGGGTAGAGAATTACATCAAGAGCCAGATACTTCTTGGCGTATTAAATTGACCGGCTATTTTCCTAGCAATATCTATACTCCTATAATATTTTTTGTGTGTATTGATATTCATATTAACAAACCCTTTTTCACTTTAATAAAACAGTTTAACATTCAGTCTGTGTAGCGCACGGGCAGATAACATACCTTTCAGTTGTATATTCGTCTTTTCTCATTATTCAAGTTCATCCCCTTACGAAAGAAACCAAGCAACAATAAATTATATATTTGATGTAACTTTATTCTTGACTTCCCATCGGAGCTGCAAGACATAGTAATTTTTAACATTATGCTATAGTCGCATTTCACTCAGCTTTCGAAGCACGGAGACAATATCTTTTGTGCTCACTTGTCTCGTCTGACTCCAAACTCTAAAAAAAATTAAACTCATTACGTGTATTATCAAACTATCTCATTACGTCATTAACTCGATGTGGAAGACACAAATCGGATGATCTACTTTCGTCACGTATTTTGTTTATGTTCTAACATTCTTTTTCACCAAGTTAAAATTTTTGGGAAATATTTTAACATAAATAATTTTATCTGTAAATATTTATTATGCTTAGATAATATTCTCTCTGGCATTCTACTTTTAAAAATATGAACAACGATCATAATAATAACTGTCCAGCTAATTTGGCGTTGTCCGGTTAATATCTAACATAAGGGGTTAATGACACGGACTGAAAAACTGGGTGCCCCAAGTTCGAATCAAATCTGTTCCACAGAAACACTTTCATGAACACCACACTTGACCTCTTACAAAGAGGTGATAAATAAAATATAAAGCGACGTTAAATTAATAAGAATTCAAAATGGCTGAATGAACATTACGATTCGCAAGTAAAAGTCCTTTTATTCTGCTGCTTTGTCCTAATCTGATGAGAAGAAAATGTAAAAAGCTTTTCGAGTGGGTAATTGAGTTCATTGAATTCTCATTGGCTTTTTTCCCCTCTTGTCAAATGAATGCGGGCCAGTGGATCGGTTAGCGTGGAACTGGCGGCACTAATTTTAGAGCCATTATGATTCGTTTATGGAAAATGGATATTGAACCTAAAAGAGAAAAACAAAAATATAAAATCTCAGTAAATAAGTGAATTAAGAAGGAAAGAAGAAAAATGGAATAATGAAAATGTTTAAACGAAAAGTGAGATCGTGTGTATAACAATCGGGGTGGGGGTGCAGATTTTAGAAAAAGAATTAGATTGAAATGGCATAAATAAGAAATTAAAAAAGAAGATGTAAGAAGAAGGGGACATAGAAGAAGAAGAAGAAAGGGGAGGAGGAGTGGGTGAAGAAGAAAGAGAAGGAGGTAGAAGGAGGAGGAAGAGGAGGAGGGGGAAAATGATACAGAGGAAGGAAAACAGAATTCAGAGGAACAAAAAGAACGACAAAAAGAAGAAAAGAAAAAAAGAATGATAAAAGGAATAATAATAATAAGAAGAAGACAATGAAAGAAAAAACGAAAAAAGATACACCGAGGAAAGCAAAATATAGAAGAAGAAGAAGAAGAAGAAGAAGAAGAAGAAGAAGAAGAAGAAGGATGAGGAGGTGGATGAGGAGGAAGAGGAGGAGGAGGAAAAGATATACCGAGGAAAGCAAAATATAGAAAAAGGAGGAGGGGGAGGAGGAGGAGGAGGAGGAGGAAAAGATATACCGAAAAAAACAGGTTTTAGATGATGATGAAATAGAAGATGAGGGGAAGTAGTAGTAGTAGTAGTAGTAGTAGTAGTAGGAGGAGGAGGAGGAGGAGGAGGAGGAATAGGAAGGTAAAGGAAAGATTAAAAGTAGAATTTCGAAGTAAAAAGAAAATAGAAATAAAGAAAACCCCCATGAATGCACGAAAGGATATTCGTGACAACTGCAATTTTAAAAACGAACACAAATTCACTAGAAAGTTTCGCCCTAAAAGCCGACGAAAATTCTACATCAACCTTTAGCGTGATAGACCGACATAACCGCATGTAGAAATGCTTGGACGTATCTATAAATGCTGTTTCCAACTTAAGCCTGGCTAACAAGGATTATTTAAACCTTAAGCGTGATGAACCAAAAATCATGCGATTTCAAAATTACCGTATCACACTGACTGACGGACTAAGCGATTTTTTTAGATGTTTTGTCTCAATCAATTTGCTGTCTCATTGCAATACAGTTTCCTAATCCAATAGTTCGTTTCCAAAAACAGCAGGTTTGTGAAACTATTCCTGCTGACAGTTTCCCTCCCACATATCGCATTGATCTTTTCAACACTAAGGTCAATAGATATCTCCTGTCTTTGCCATAATCATCTTTCATTCTTGTTAGCTACTTACATTAAGTAGCTTCATGCATTGTCTGGAGCGGTTACCGTAAAAACAATCTAAGACTTAAGCCTGAGAAATGGCAGAAAATACTACTTCAAATAATTTGCTATTCTTAGTCCTTCCTTTACAGACAGATAAAAAAATATATTTTAAATTTAAGAATCAAAGACGGACTAGCTAACAGGGTGGTAGGTGCCCGAATGAACTCCAATCTTCGTTTCCTCTGCAAAACATTTACACACAAGGCCTGATTAGCTACTGTAAATAATTTTCTTTTCTATCTCCGTGTATTTAAAACTAAACAAGACTTCCACAAATAACATTTCATTCAAAGAATTTTTTATATGTGGAACACAATACAACAGGACTCCTTCCCAGCTGACTACAACGTGGTTATTTTCAAGTCCAACGTAAATAAATCCTTGTAGAACTGTTGTCTTAAATAATCAAAGTTTTCCCTCGTTTCCCATCCTCTAATGTTACTATCTATCGTCCAATTAACAATCTCATTTACCCGTATCCTCGAGTTGCCTTTAAACCTTGATAAGCGATAACACATAAGTATAAAATAATTTCTAACAGAGATTTGGGAGCAGTTGAAAAAAAAGAAAGAAAGAAATGTTATTTCTGTTTGAACAGACTCAATAATGTCCCTGCCTTTTCTCGCTCCAAAAGTCAAAAAGCGATTATATTCACAAAGGCAAAACAACCAATTCGACAAAATGGCGTCTTAAATATTTAATTGAACGAGCACAACAAACCTCTTTTTATCGTCGTTGTATCCAGTCATTAATACTTTATGATAACGCCGCACTGTCTCTGACCTTTTTGTCGCCATTTTGCTTCGAAAACCATTCGGAATTCTTTCAATATATAGGCAGTTTATAAAAGTTTGTTTAAGTCTAAAGTCATCCATTTCTCGGTTCATCACCAGTCAAAGATAAACCGGGTGAATCATCATCTTCAAAGTACATCTTCACGGACATAGAATTACCGAATTTATTTTTATTGAACTTTATCGAAAATGGTTTATTTATTTATTTATTTATTTTTAATCCAGGTTGATCTTGTTGGCCATACATAAAAAGGTGATATAAATGCGAGTGTGCCACAGGGATCAATTTTTTTTTTTTTTTTTTACATGGAGGTCACCACTTATCAAGGCCCGGAAGCCACTCGGGGATAAGGGTTATTGCGTGTACAGTATTTAATGGGATGGTATCGTAGTAATCGTTAGTATTGGAGATTTGATAAAGTGTTATACTTAAGGAGGCGATTCATCAGGAATTTGTTTATGTTGACTTGAAGACATCCAAGTTGTAGTCAGGTTGGAAACAGGCAAACGGAAGAGAGCTCTCCACTTCTAAGAAAGAAGCTTTGTTTTGGACCTTTATTATTCCTCATATCCATAAATGACCTTCCTGATAATTTTTTCTCTGACTTTTGCTAGTGACACCTCGCTCTATAACAGACACGAGGGTAAAACTATTGAACACATATCTACAGAAATTGCTAAAACTCTAGAGTAAGGCGTCCAACCTGTAGCGCAATGGGGCCGTTACTGGTTGGTAACGTTGAATGCTGCCAAAACTAAGCTTATTTCCTTTAATAATTACAAACTCAAAGCACTAGGACCTCCTCGACGGCAGTACTCTCGACAAACGCGACAAGCAGTAAAATTCCACCCCTACGCTGTAGAGATCCCTATATGCCGTAAAGCTTTTTACCCGAATAGCTTTTTTCCTTTGACTGCTTCACTTTGGAATTCCCTCCCGGACTCCTGCTTCCCTGACTGTACTGACATGCAGAAGTTTAAGTAAACAGACATCTCGCTGCCCAACTCCCTGAATAGTATTCCTGAAAATCCGCTCCCAGATATTAGCCCCACACGACTAAGTGGACCTGCGCCTTGTTTAGGGTGAAATGACAATAAAAAAACGTGGTTGAGGGCGACCTGAAGGTTCCCAATTTATTAGCTATTATACCAGATTACTCCATTTACCGTTTGTTGCGACATCGAAAAGTCGATAATAAGTAAAACAATTGGGTTTTGTAAGTACATAAGATTGCCCCGAGACTGTTTGGGGACTTGCTTCCTTCCCACTACAGAAAGATGTGTCACAAGGTCAGAAATGTGAGAAAAATTAAATAAGCGTCCTAAAATGAAGAGCACTCTAGCTTTACAGGAAGTGACTGAGAAGTCCCGTCAGCATTCCCCGGTACGTGTGCCTCAAGCATGAAGATATTATACTTCACTTTGAAGACGATGAGGGGAGGTTGTGAGTGTGGGGTTAGCAACGAACTGAGTACGGCGGTATACGTTTAAAGTACAAAAGAGGATTAATAACTTAGTATTAATAACTTAGTATTAATAACTTAGTATTTGATGTAAAAATATGCACAAATATAACTATATTCAATTACCAATTTGGCATACATTACTTATAATAAACTTATTAAATAGTGCTGTATATATATAACCATTAATAATTATTTCTATACTTACAGACTTTCGCAAACGTCGGTGCAGAAAGTGATGCTTACTGCTGATCAGTGGATTCGAACTCAGCTAGAAAGTCACTCCATTAGTCACCACGTTATCCCTGGGCCAGCATCAATTAACACGAGAATTGAGAGAAATTAAACACATGTAAATGCTAAACGCGGGTATAAGTAAAACAGTAAGAGACTGCTCTAACGACCAGAAATCGTACACGTTAAATATTCTCTAGTTGACTGCCTTTTGGTTTCATCTCCCAGACAGGGTTTTACTTTGTTCATTTTAAAGGGGCTTATAAATATAAATACAGTAAAACTCATTTAATTTGAACTTCCTCTAAAGTTGGACTTCCTCTCATTTGGACTTCCTCTCATTTGGACTTCTTCTAAACCTGGACTTTCTCTAAACTTGAACTGTTTCGTCATTGAAATTGAAAATGTGGAGTTGCAGTAAAACTGTTTACATGGTTTAGTCAGATATTGCGCAGAAATGTTAATATTGGTGCTATGTAATTAATGTAGATTAACTATTGATAATTAATTTACACTAATTGTACATTTTTTCAGATTGCTATATTTAAAATAGTGTTAAACAACCCATCACAATAGCTTGCAACTCTAAAAGAAAACAAGTGACACTGACTTTACTTGAAAAACGTCAAATTATAGAAAAATTAGATGCTGGGGTTGAAAATAGCGTTATATTGAGATATTATAAGATTGGAAGAAGTACACGGTTTCACATCAAAAAGAAAAAGGAGGAAATATTGAAAGCTGTTCCTTTCTCTTCAATTAAAAGACATGTCAAAAGAAGGACTCTTCGCAGACCAAAGCAAGTTGAATTCGATCGAATATTGCATGAGTGGTTTGTAGCAAAACGGAATGAAGGTGTAGCAATATCTGGGCCCATGTTAATTGCTAAAGCAAAATCTCTTAAGGAAGAGTTGAATATCACAGAAGATATGAAATCCATTGAAGGCTGGCTTAGGAGCTTTAAGAGCAGACATGGTATAAGGCAATTAACAATGTCAGGCGAACAACGGTCTGCTGATACACACGCAGCATCAAATTATTGTGACAAATTCAAGACGATAATTGCCGATTATGGTTTAACACCAGATGATGTTTACAACGCTGATAAAAGTGGCGTAAATTGGAAGTGTTTACCTACGAAAACATTGGCCGGGTACGAGGAGCAGAAAATAAAAGGATTCAAATTAAATAAAGACTAACAGTGATTGTATGCGCTTATTCTTCTGGAACTCATAAACTTAAGTTTCTTGTCATCGGCAAATCAAAGTGTGCCCAAACATCGAAAGGAGTTTCGCCTTTGCCAATATCCTATTATTCTTCACAAAATGGATGGATGAATCATCTGTTCTTTAAAAAATGCTTTTTGCAAGAATTTGTGCCAGTTGTCCAGAGGCGTTTTCATGAATTAGGTAATCCTGATTCAGAGTGCTTGCTTCTGTTCTGAGTCAGAACTAGTGTCATCTTGCGAGAATATTTTTGTGTGCTACTTACCACCTAATGTGACTTCTCTCATCCAACCTATGGATCAAGGGATTATTTAGAACTTAAAATGTTTCTACAGAAATGATTTTATGATGAATATGATAGATAGTACCGTGAGTATAAGCAATTTTCAGTGCCATTTTACTATCAAAGATGCCATATTTTCTCTCACAAGTGCATGGAATCAAGTTGGAGCAAGCACATAAACAAAGCATGGGGTAAATTATGTCCAGGGCCAAAGGCTTTTGAACTGAAAGAATCAGAGAATACATTTGGTCTTGCAAAAATTCTTGAAACCAAACGGTTACCGACCAACCACGCTGTTCTTATATCACTTAATGCAAATGATGTTGAAATGTGGGTGCAACAAGATGAGGAAACTACTGATCATTATCCTGAAGGCAGAAATGGTGATGAAAATAGCCACAGCTCCAATTCTTTTGATCCTAATGTAAATAACCAAGAACACTCTGATGAAGCAATATCATGGGATGATGCAGAAAACTCTATGGAGACGGTTATAAAATTTCTAGAAAAACACTCTTTATCTGTGCCTAAACCTAAACGTAGATTCCATGAACAAAGCTTCTTTCTTAGAACTGCACGCCTGTGGAATTCTCTTCCGTTTTCCTGCTTTCCGGCTGACTACAATATGGTTGTCTTCAAGTCTAACGTAAATAAGTTCTTGATGAGCCGTTCCATATAAGTTATTAAATTTACCAAATTTTCATTACTAATGATTACTATATTGTCCAATTTCTACTGTACACTCTTTAACCCTTATCCTTGAGTGGCCTCTTGGCCTTGATAATGTGGTGATGCCTATGTAAAAAAAAAACGTCCTTACTTTAGTGACAAATATGTTTTGCAAGCAATGTCACTCCGAAGAGATATAATCATAAAGAAGCTACAGAACCAAGAAATTGTAGATTTCCGTGATCGCTTACGGAATACAATGGCAGAGCTCAATCGATTAAAATAGAAACTGAAATGAGACTCATTCAATGAATAACTAAAAAAAACTGTATTTTACATAAATGAATGATTTCTGTAGATGATAACTTAGGTAATAAATACCTAGCAAGTAAGAGTAGATTTAATTTATTTTCAATGTTTTTGTTCCTGGTAATAATATTTAACAATTCTTACTTGCAATATATCGTAAACTCAACTTAATATATACTTAAAGTATCATATAACAATGAATTTCATTTACTATTTCTTAATTCTTACAAAATTAAAGTTAACTGCAGCACATTTTTTATCACGAAACTTGAACAGCATCCTCCAATTTGAACGAATCGGATGTTCAAATTATAGGAGTTATACTGTATTAATTATTATCTTTTTATGTCTACAGGCACAAGTGTGTAATGCTTTCGCAGTCATCAGTGCAGGAAGTTATGATTACTAGCGGTCGATGGATTCGGAGCCAGCTACAGAATCACCATCGACTCCATTTGCTTGGGCGTTAGAGAGAAGACAAAAAGAGTGATAGAGGGGAATGGAGAAAAAGAAATTTTTGTACTCTTTTTTTTACAAAGGGTCCACCATTTATCAAGGCCCGGAGGCCACTCGCGGATAAGGGTTATTGAGTGTACAGTCGTCAATGAGATGATTTCTTAGTCATCGTTAGTAATAGAAATTAGGTAAATTGAATTATTTAATCGGCATCAAGAATTTGTTTATGTTGGATTTGAAGAAAACGAAATTGTAGTCAGCTGGAAAGCAGACAAACGGAAGAGAGTTCCACAGAGGTGCAGTTCTAAGAAAGGAGCTTTGTTCATGAAATCTACGTTTGGGGAAAATTATTGACAGTGGTTTCAGTTAGACGGGTGGATTTTTTGTGAAAGTTTATCGAGGAGGGGGGACAATAGATTGGAGCTCAGGCGAGCACTTGCCATGGAAATAACGATAAAGCAGAGACAGGCTCGCAGCGTCTCTTCTATGAGAAAGAGGTTGCAGGAAAAAGAAAAGGGCACCCGCCACTAAGCTGCGAAGTCTATTTTGAACTCTGTCAAGGCAGGATAAGCTGATTCTAGCAGCTCCTGCTCAGATGTGACAACAGTGCTCCATCCTTGGACACGTGGTACGACCCAGTTTCTCTCCCCCCCCCTCCCCATCGTCTTTCACATCACGCATGTACGATTCATCTGCATTTGGCGGAAATAGTCCGTTCTGTTCTTATCGCCATGTCCCATCCTACTACGACATTTTAATGAGGCTGATTACAGCAATTCTCTCTTTGATAAACGAACCTAAAAACACGCCTCGGGACCAAAACGAATCGTGCCGACTTCCCAAGTTCAACCTGCTGGAGGATCTGGTAGGTGCGGATGATCTATTTTTATCAGGCCCCATCTGTCCAACTTGTGTCTTTGTGACCCTCTCCGTCGCTCCCAATTCCATTTCCTTTCTATTACCCGCCCCAAACCGTAATCAAAATGAAAAGTACCATCTTGAAATTGAACGGAACAAGATAAAGATGCACGGAAGTCGCAGAGGATAATTTGATTTTCTAAATCAACTTATGACGTTTATGTTTCTACAATGCATCTTCGTGTTTAAAATATAGTCGTTTGCGCAGTGCTAAGTCAATTGTCCTTCCAACCCAGTCACGTCTGTTTCTTTCGATTGTCTTTGACTTACTTTGTTACATTACCTTATAAGCTTTTTGAAGTGTTTCGTCTTGTTACTAATAGAATGTATATTTTCTGTTTTTCGTGTTCCTTTTTTATATTAACTCGTTTCTTTGTTTTTATTAAGGCCTAAAGTCCATTCGATTATAAGGGTTAATAAATTTATCTATCATACAATAAACACCCCCCCCGGAAAAAACTGGTAAGCAATTGGTGGAGAAGTCAGGATTTGATTATTTAAGACGACTCGACACGAATCCGTGTTATACTCAGTTAGCGCACTTCCTAACTTCGGCGTGGCTCCTACCGAAAGCGGTGATAAGGCAAATTATTTCCTTAACTTTTATTGTTCTTCGGTATTTCTATTGTGAAGCAATTTATTGAAATATTAGCAGGCCGCCCGGCGTCGCCCGGTTGTAAAATATGTATAAATAGTATTTGTTAATTCATACAGAAACTGAGACTTTCTATAATAAATATATATTTATGAAAGTATAAAACTATAAGTATTAAAATCAAAATAACAAATGAATGTATTGAAATCAAAATAACAAATTAAATTATTGAAATCAAAATAACAAATTAAATTATTGAAATTAAAATAACAAATTAAATTATTGAAATCAAAATAACAAATGAGATTACCGAAATCAAAATAACAAATGAAATTATTGAAATCAAAATAACAAATGAAATTATTGAAATCAAAATAACAAATTAAATTATTAAAATCAAAATAACAAATTAAATTATTGAAATCAAAATAACAAATGAATGTATTGAAATCAAAATAAAAATGAATGTATTGAAATCAAAATAACAAATTAAATTATTGAAATCAAAATAACAAATAAAATTATTGAAATCAAAATAACAAATTAAATTATTGAAATCAAAATAACAAATTAAATTATTGAAATTAAAATAAATTAACTTATTGAAATAAAAATAACAAATAAAATTATTGAAATCAAAATAACAAATAAAATTATTGAAATCAAAATAACAAATAAAATTATTGAAATCAAAATAACAAATGAAATTATTGAAATCAAAATAACAAATTAAATTATTGAAATCAAAATAACAAATGAAATTATTGAAATCAAAATAAAAAATTAAATTATTAAAATCAAAATAACAAATTAAATTATTGAAATTAAAATAAATTAACTTATTGAAATAAAAATAACAAATTAACTTATTGAAATCAAAATAACAAATGAAATTATTGAAATCAAAATAACAAATGAAATTATTGAAATCAAAATAACAAACAAAATTATTAAAAGCAAAATAACAAATAAACTTATTGAAATCAAAATAACAAAATTTCAAATATCATAAAAAACGTATTTAATACATAATATTTCAAAAAAAAATTAAGATTTTTAAAAGTGCTTTCAATAATTCTTTTTTTAAAAAAAAGAGCACAAAAGTGTTTTCAACAATTCTTTTAGAAATATAAAACTAGTTTCAATAATTCTTTATTAAAATAAGACCTAAAAACTTTTTCAATTAAAGAACGATCAGAAAAAACGTAATAAAAGTAACGTAATAAAAAACAGAGTGCATTCGCAGTGGAGATATAGGTGAGAGAAAAAAAGCGAAGGAACTGATTTGCCTTGTCACCGCTTCCGTTAACAGCCACGCTGGAAGTTATGAAATACCTTAGCTAACTAAAGCCGAATTTGTTACCATCAGACTTGAAAATGACCACGTTGTAATCAGTTATTTTAATATACGCATTCTTCAACGTTTTCACAAGAGCTCCTTTTTTTTTCTTTTGTAGCAGAAAACACTATTAATAATTTCCCCCACTCTTTATCTGTGCCTAAACCTAAACGTAGATTCCATGAGCAAATCTTCTTTCTTAGAACTGCACGATTATGGAATTGTCTTCCGTTTTTCTGCTTTCCAGCTGACTATAATATGGTTGTCTTCAAGTCTAACGTAAACAAGTTTTTGATGAGCCGTTCCATATAAGTTAACAAATTTACCGAATTTCCATTACTAACGATTACTATATTGTCCAATTTCTACTGTACACTCTTTAACCCTTGTCCTCGAGTGGCCTCTGTGTCTTGATAAGTGGTGATGCCTATGTAAAAAGAAAAAAAAATGATCAGCACCTTCTTTGTATAATATTTGGTTTCGTTGCGAGTTAAATCTATATCCGATAACTCGGATATAAGGATAAAGGTGTGGTTTTTAGTACTGATATCTATATTGTACCTATTTACTATGCCTCCCCACGGGACAGAGTTAGACACCAAGGTCGTTTTTTAACGTGGAGAAAAGGTACAAAAATAAAAATTGTCTCAGTCGTGAAGGATTTCTCCTCCGCCGAAAGAGAACAAGAAATAGAAGTGCAGCAATCTGAAGAACAGATACTACACTTTGATCTTGTCCCAAAGGCCAAGATTGTTGTAATACAACGTTATTTGCAAGGGATTGTGTGTAGGTTTTGTTTAAGATTTCTTTTCATTAGATTAGTTGCCCCAATCACAAACAATATTATGTTAATTCGCATTTCGTGCCTTGTGCAAAGTCATTAGTTTGCTGGTTTTTGAAAATAAAAAAAAAATTGTGTCTGTTAAAAGAGAAAAAAAGGAGCAGGTGTTTATGCATTCTATTAGGTTTCTAACTTTCCGAGATGTACTAAGAAAAGCAGATACCAGAAAGAGGCTTGATATTAAAAACCCATTAAAGATTACCGTGTTTTTGACATTTTTTCTCGGCTGCCAGACTCCAAAGATGTAAATAAATCTGTCGTAGTATGTACGTCGAAATGGGATACAATGAAATGAGTTCATCAGAGCACATTCGGTTATAATACCTGTAAAACGGTGCACAGGGATGCAACCTTGCGGCGATATGACAGAGGTTGGAACTTGGTTGATAGTGTGGACCCTATTAGATTGAAGATTCTTTTTTTCTTTTTTTTCTTTTTTTTTTTTTTGTTAGACGGAGAGATTAGTAGTGGGTGTACTAACAAATACTGACCCAACGGCTCAGGAGTGTCTTTTGTTATAATAATATGAAAATAATAAAACTGTGTCTTGGAAATCTTTGTCTCATTTTAACGATAAATTCGAACAACTGTAAAGCAAATGCTTGTAAAATCAGAGGTTAGCGCGTGGCTTTAAGGCAAACACTTCTCACTCGTCGTTCGCTTTCAATTCCGCGGCGTAAATGAGCGCGAGTGGTCTCTTCACAGATTGTCTCGATGGGAAGAGGCCGTAAGGTTGAGAGATAATCGGGTCAGTTGGCTGACCGGACACAGCGTCCATTTGAAGGGGGCCCCGTGGACGAATGTCTACGGGAGGTGGCCAAAGTCTCGGATCTATTTTTCGCTTCGTTGTGCCGCGTTTACCGTGGACAATTCCGTTTGACCCTCGGGAGGACGTCCAGATGGCGAGGAGAGACGAAGGGGGAGGCGGTGGTGATGACGCGAAAAGGAACCGCGGAACAATTGGGGAATCGTTTCGTTGCTCTCGTGTGACTAACAATGGCCGCAAGGTAGAAAAACTGACAACGGTGTTTGTGCAGCAGAGTCGGAAGGAGGACGGGTCAGGTGGTTAGCAGTCGTAGAGTGTGGAGGGTGGTGAGGAAGGAGGAAAATATCAGAATGGGAAGCTGATATGATAAATAGAGAAGATTAAGAGGTAAATGAAACGGAAGCAAAGGAAAAAAAGAAAGAACGAAAGAAAGAACGAAGGAAAGAACGAAAGTAGACTGAGGGAAACCAATAAAGAACGAAACATGAAAGAAAGATAGAAAGAAAGAACGAAAAAAAAGAAAGAATTAAAGAAGTGAAAAATAAAGCAAAAAGAAAGAATGAAAGAATATAAGGTTATAAATAAAGAAAAGATTAAAGAAATAAAGAAAAAATAAATAATGAAATAAACAAGGAAAAGGGGAATACAGATAGAAAGAAAGAAAGAATGAAAGAACAAAAGAAAAAAACACGAAAGAAAGAACGAATAAACGAACGAAAGAAATAAGAAATATAGAAAAAGAATAGAATAAATAAAAAACAAAGAAAGAATGAAAGAACGGAATAAAAAGAAAGGAAGAACGGAATAAAGAAAGAATGGAAGACAAAAGGAACGAACGAAAGGAGGAAAAAGGAAAGAACGGAATAAAGAAAAAATGAAGACGTGAAGGAAAGACAAAACGACTGAAGTGCATTTAAAAACGAAATGAATGAAAGCAATTAAATAAAAAAAACGAGACAAATGATCAAGTATACGATACTTATGGCAAGAGAGCTGCACAAACGTTGATGATTCATCTTGTTGACTTCAAAATGAATTTAACCTTACAAATAAATTCAAAGAATGAAGCGCATATATGTCATTTGCCGTATCTGATCATGCACAGTTAAAAAATAATTAAAAGCATAAACATAGTAGTTAATAATATTTTACTATGAGTGTATATATGAAACCGTAATATAATATACTAGAAGGTCGTCCGGCGTTGCCAAGTTGTAAAATACGCTTAATATGATTTTTTTTTATTTATGCTGATTTCGTATTCATTATTTAAGAAATAATTATGTTTATTATCATATTGTACCTAATATAGCAATGCTTTGCTATACCTGTATAGTAATGATTTCAAGCGTTAAAAAATATAACTTGAGTGATATCAACTAGAATCGAAACTAAAACATATAGCTCTACAGCATTATTTGATACCATCTGAGATAAGTCCATTTGCACATTAAAACTTTAAAAAATGATGCTGTTAAACGTATAAATGTATATTTACGCATGCGTATAAGTAACACGTTAAATCGACTTACGAGTGCCAAGTTCCATTTTTTTCATATTTGACCCCTTAGCAGCTATTGTTACAGCGAAAACTGCATTGAATTTATTCTACAGGTTCGAATCCTCTATATATCAAGGTTCAAATCTGTAGAGAGAAAACAAACAAACAAACAAACAGACACACATACATATATATATACACGCATTCATGTATAAATATATATATGTGTGTGTGTGTGTGTGTGTGTGTGTGTGCGCGCGCACGCGCGGGCGTGTGTGTTTCATTGACGAGCAGGGGAATTCCTGTTTATCTCTCTTGCGATCCGTTTTTTTCCTATTTGGCGGGCGAATGTTCGAACGTTCTGCTCGAGTGTAAAAAGAAATTTGCCATATTCACGAACGTATTCGACTTCCACGATGTCTTCAGGCTAGTGATGAATTAAAAAATTGCGTTTAGTGAATTTATTGAAAAAGTCGATTAAAATCGGTTAAAATCATTAAAAGAACTTAAGCGTGCTTTCCTCCTCATACTGCGCTTAATTGATAGTCGGTTTGTTTATGCGAATGAGTAAGGCTTCCATGATTTGGAGGCGCAGGTTACAATGTGAGGCGGCTAAAATGGCGGCTTTTTTTTTTTTTTTTTTACTAATATGTTTCTAAATTCGTTTCTGGGAGTATCATGTGCTACAAGGTGTTGGTAGATGGAGCTGGTAGGAAAAGAAAGGTGACATGTAAGCCAGCGAGATATACTGGTTCTAGTCATGCTGATGTACGAGTTGTTTTTGGAGATACATTCTCCTTTACGACAATTAAAAACATACATGGCATTGCTAGTTTTTAGCAAATTGTCGTCGGGTTATTGTTTATTAGTAAAGAATTGTTTTACTTTTTATATATATATATATATATATATATATATATATATATATATATATATATAAGTGAACGTGTGTGTGTGTGTGTGTGTGTGTGTGTGTGTGTAACGATTTGACCTTTGAGAACTCTACCAAACTCTCCGATAATTTTGGGTCTAAACACTTGACATTTTAGATATCGGTTCCTTAGACATGGATCTAACTTAATAACTTGATTTGAGTCCAAAACAATAAATGTTAAGGGGTCATAATAGGCGTCAAAGTTTAAAAAATTACCGTTTTTTTTTTCTTTTGCTCAGCATACACCTCCAATCACCCGGGCAACGCCGGGCATCCATTGCTAGTATATATATATATATATATATATATATATATATATATATATATATATATATATATATATATATATACAAGCATAGGTGCCAGGCGTTGCCCGGATGTTTGGAGGTGTATGCTGAGAAAAAAAGCGGTCAATTTTTTAAAACTTTTACCCCTATTATGCCCCCTTAACATTTATTGTTTGGGGCTCAACTCAAGTTATTAAGTTAGATCCATGTCCAAGGAACCTATATCTAATATTTCAAGTGTTTAGACCCAAAATTGTCGGAGGAGTTGTGTAGAGTTCTCAAAGGTCAAATCGTTGAACTTTGACTCCTTAACAGCCAAATTTCTTACCAACAACCGATCACATCGATTTTCCAAAATCTCAGTACCCTGTATATCAAATTTCGAGTCTGTAGACTGAAAATTAACAGACTTATTGTGTAGGGAAATGTACACAGACAGATACTTTCACTTTTATAGCTATACCAGCATGGGTGCCCTGCGTTTCCCGGGTATTTGGAGGTATATGCTGAGCAAAAAAAAAAAAAGCGGTCAATTTTTTTTAAACTTTGACCCCTATTATGACCCCTTAAAATGTATTGCTTTGGGCTCAAATCAAGTTATTTAGTTAGATCCATGTCCAAAGAACCCCTTAATCGCCAAATTTCTGGCCAAAAACCGATCACATCGATTTCCCAAATCTCAGTACCCTGTATATCAAATTTCGGGTCTGTAGACTAAAAATTGAGAGTTATTGCGTAGAGAAATGTACACAGATACACACACACAGACACACACAGGGACAGTTTACTTTTATAGATATATAGATATAGATAGATATATACAGGGTGACCCAAAAAACGGGCCCCGTGTACACTTTATGTGATATCTATATTATTTATTCACCGATTGCCCTTGTTTTACAGGACATGGCAGAATCAACGACCGTGAATACACCAAGATTCCAGTGGGAGCTGGGACAAAGAATACACTGTGTTAAATTTTACTACAAGGCAGGCTCGTTTAAGAAACCCCAGGACAGTTTCATGCGTCAGTTTGAATGTGAAAAGGCTCCATCCAAAAGCAGAATTCAGAACTGGGTGGACCACTTCGAGAAGTATGGGACCATGGAGAACCTCAACGCTGCCAGAGAGAACCGTCCAAGCCGCTCGGGACCTCCCAAGAAGGTAACAGCCGAGCTGGTCGAAAGTGAAAGGGTCTCTCCAGCAGAGTCCGAAACGCTCTGTGCGTAAGCGAAGTCAGTCCCTCGGTATGTCCTGTGAGACTTGTAGAAGGGTGCTGGTGAACGATATCAGGGCTTATCCATACAGAATACAGAGGCTGCAGACCCTTACAGCCTCAGACAAGAAGCAGAGGAGGGCTATGGCAGTCAAGTTGCTCGAGAAGATCGAGGAGACACCAAGTTTCCTTAACCTCCTTTGGACCTCAAATGAAGTCCACTTCCATCTTGATGGAAAGGCGAACTCCAAAACAAATGTCTTCTGGGGGTCCTCCAGACCCAATGAAGTAGCCACCAAGCCCCTGCACTCTCCTAAGTGCACGGTGTGGGCTGCAATCTCGGCCAGAGGCATCATCAGACCAAACTTCATCGAAGAATCTGGCGCAGCAGTGACAGTCACCAAAGACCGGTATGTGGAGGTACTCAAAACCTACAAGAGTTAGCTCCAGACCATCTATCCGTCGCTCATGAGCAAGTTCTGGTTTCAGCAGGGCGGAGCAAGTTCTCACTCCTTAAACCTGTATCGAGATTGTCTGAAAGAGAACTTTGGAGGCCGAGTGATCAGTCTCAAGACTGATTTTGAGTGGGAACCAAATAACCCGGACCTAAACCACCAAGATTTTTTTGTTTGGGACTATCTTAAGGACAGAGTCTACACAAGGAAACCCAAAACCATCACGGAACTCAAGGATTCCATCAGGGAGGAGATGAGAGTCATTACCAATTCCGTCTGTAAGAACATCATGGACAACTTCGTACTGCGCCTCAAAAAATGCACGGAGCTAAATGGAGGTCATCTAGAACATATATTGTAGAACGGATAAAAAAAGGCCAAAGGCCCTAGTGTTTTGATGTGATGTTTTGAATATAATAAACTAGTTATGACCAAAGTTTCATTTCATTCAGACAAAACACTAAGAAACGGGGCCTAATTAGAGTTGAGGCCCGTTTTGGGGGGTTACCCTGTATATATATATATATATATATATATATATATATATATATATATAATTATTTTCTACTATAATAATTATATATATATCTATACATATATATACATATATATATATATATATATATATATATATATATATATATATATATATATATATATATAAAGGAAGAATGAAAGAGGTAAGGAAGGATTAAAGAAAACAAATTAAAGGGAAAGGAATGAGACCAATTAATGACAATGATGGAAAGAACAAAAGAAATGAGTGATAGATAGATAGATAGATAGATAGATAGATAGATAGATAGATAGACAGATAGAATAAATAAGAACTAAAGTAACGAGATATTTAATTATTTTAATCACCCAAATGGGGAGGTGGGGCGAAAGATCAAATGAAAACAGCGATAGAAAAAAAGATGAAACGAAAAATAAAATCACGAATAAAAAACAGACACTTTGTTTATACAAACGAGACGAAAGAAACGCTAAACATTGGTAGAAAAGAAAAAAAAGTGTTTAAAAAAGGAAAAAGAGGAAAAAAAGGAAAGAAAAAGAGGAAAAAAGAAAGAAAGAAAAAAGTAAAAAAAAGTAAAACAAAAAAGAAAGAAAGAATTCTAAACTAAACTAAGCAAAAAAACAAAAGAAAACAGACATAGGAAATTCAAAAGAATCGAGAAAAAACCGAATACATGAAAATCTATGTTTCTCTAAAGAATCGAGAGAAGAATGTCAACGACCATATTATGAGTTGCTGACATTTAAACAGTGGGGGTTGCCGTTCAAATCCTCATGATATCATAGTATTTTGAATACAGAGGTCATCCTTTTATACGCAGCTTTTTTCACGCAGTTTCTCTTCCGATTTGACGAGATGGAACCGTATAGAGCCTCAAGACAAGATTGGCTTTATACTTAAATATCCAAAGTGCCCCTGTTTGGGGAGCTGGATTTTCCCCACATGAAAAATCGACCTAGCTTTTAACTCTGCCCTTGTGGGGAGGCAAGTAAATAGGAACATAAATATATATGCACACACGCACTCACAAAATACACATACATAGGCGTGAGTGAGTGTGTGTGGGTGTGTATTTGTGTGTGTGTGTGTGTGTGTGTGTGTGTGTGTGTGTGTGTGTGTGTGTGTGTGTGTGTGTGTGTGTGTGTGTTTAGGCAGCAAATTATTATTCAAGCATATCTGGTTAAATACCATAGAGTTTTCGTTTTTCTTAACTGTACTAGTAATTTTCCCAAGTTTATGAGCAATTTTGGTATTGTGGAACAAATTGATCTTGTGTCGACTTTTTCTTTATAGAGCGCTTTCAATCACGTGATAGTCATCAGGAGTAGTATATATATATATATATATATATATATATATATATATACACATATATATGTATGTATGCATATATATATATATAGTCATCCACATACAGTACTGTTTCGCTGTTTCACAGCTCATCAGTGCGGCTAGACAGGTAACTACCTCAAGCCAGGATTGAAACCCGACCGTCTGTACGACAGTCAAGGCTCCTAACCAGCGAAACAGTACTGTATGTGGATAATTATATATATATATATATATATATATATATATATATATATATATATATATATATATATATATATATATATATATATATATATATTAGAATATTGGAAATAGTATTCCGATCAAACGTACTCCAACGGGTTCAGGTCGGGGGAGGATGGGACCAGTGAGAGAAGGATACAAAGTCATAACGCTACTTCTGAAACTAAACCTGGGTATTTTGACTTGTGTCCGGTGCCGAGTCCTGCTGCCACACCCAGGGTCTGCCAGCAGCTATCTGATTGCACTAGGAGATCACCACACTCTTCAGCAGATATTGATGTTGACTTTCAAGCCGCCTTCGAAGATGTTAGCGGGCATGATGTGGCTTTCATTTGAAACAACACCAAAGACCATAACCGTAGGTCGTCCGATGCATTGAGCTGTACCTTCAAACATTGAACCGTCCGGTTTTGTATTTTGAGGGTGCTGGCAATGGTCCTGCTGTCAAAAAGCATTAGTTGTACAACGGCCCATCTTCGATCTCGTTCGTTGAACACTGTATCACTTTCAGACATGATAGAAGGTTCTTATCGCTCTTGACCAACTAGTAGATGGTCTGCAACAAAAAAAGAAAACCGGTTTTCATCAAACGGAAATGGAATTATGTTGTCTTTTCTAGAGCGACGATTTTATCGTTTCATCCTGTATTATTATAAAGCCAAAACTATTGATTATTATATTGTACCCAATATAGAGTATGTTCCCGTGATGTGATTAAGTCGTAAAATACTTTGAAATATGATATTTTAATTCATGCAGATTTCGTATCTATTATTAAAGCTAATTTTTTATTCTAGTTTTATGCGTTGTGGGAAAAGGATTTACATTCAAAGAAAAAAACGACGCCGACAGAAAAGAACTTTGCCTGATTTGCTTTGTTTTAAGTCTGAAATGAATCAATGAATTAATGAATTAATGAATCAATGAATTAATGAATTAATGAATCAATGAATTAATGAATTAATGAATCAATGAATCAATGAATTAATGAATCAATGAATTAATGAATCAATGAATTAATGAATCAATGAATCAATGAATCAATGAATTAATGAATCAATGAATTGATGAATCAATGAATTAATGAATCAATGAATCAATGAATCAATGAATTAATGAATCAATGAATTAATGAATCAATGAATCAATGAATCAATGAATTAATGAATCAATGAATTAATGAATCAATGAATCAATGAATTAATGAATCAATGAATCAATGAATTAATGAATCAATGAATCAATGAATCAATGAATTGGTATTTTGTTGGATATTTTGAATTCGATATTAAAGTAAATCTGACACATGAACTTCGTGAATATCACGAGCCATTATTTCTCGCAGACAAATATTTTAAATAAAAGAAATCATCTGACACAACGGGTAAGGGTTTATTCTGAACAGCCAAGCATCTTTGTCCTTTAGTCCTCACATTTCATGAGTGGTGTTTCTGACAAAGAGGGAAAATTGCTGTTATGTTCCTTAATATTTAGATGAGGATTCATAATTCGTATTATTAGGATTCTTCGGGCTACTGTTCTTGTCTTAACTGTTATTTTCACAACATTTCGGCTGATGTAACTTCTGACCTTCTTCAGGTGTATCTTCTCGAACTCAGGAATCTTTCTGTCAAATTAAGGAATCTGCACGATCATTGGAAACAGAACAAGAGCATGCAACTGCCGTGGATTAAATAAACGGTTCCGTTCGAAATTTCGTGCAGATTCCTAAGTTCGACGGATTATCAAGTGTCCTCGTGCAATGCTTATGGTCGCCATTTTCTTTAGGCTCAATTTAAACAAAGCGGGAACGCGGTTTCTTTCGGATAGTAAAAAAAAAAACGCTTTAAAATATGAAATAGCTTAAAACACGAAATAACTTATCCACGTAAGTAGAAAAGAAAGTCATCTTTTTTTTATTGTTCCATTTTCACCCCAAATAAGACACGGTGCCACTTTGATGTAGAGGGCTACTATCCGGGACATAAGTTGCAGGGATACTATGTAGGGAGTTGAGCAACGAGATGTCCGTTCAAATTGAACTTCTGCATGTCAGTACAGTTGGGAAAGCAGAATCCCGGAAGGGAGTTCCAAAGTCTAGCAATTCTGGGGAAGAAACTATTAGAGTAGAAGGCTTTCTTACACCTCTCTACTGTGAAGGGGTGGGACTTAGCTGCTTGTCGGTTTTTTCGGGGGTAGTCACGTCGAGGGAATACAAGTGCTTATAGTTCGTCATAGCATTCACCATTAAAGTACTTGTAGAACAGGCAGAGGGATGCAACATTTCGTCGGTGAGACAGAGACTGAAACCTAGATGACAGTTCAGGACCTATCAGGTTGGCGACTCTCTTCTGAATCTTGTCCAGGAGAGATTAGTAGCAGATGCAGCAGCCCAAATCTGACAGCAATACTCCATACATGGGCGAATAATGGCCTCGTAGAGATACAGGATACTTTCAGGCGTAGCTTTCTAGCACAGTAGAGAGAGCCTACGTTCTTCACAGCAGCCTTGGCAATGCTCTCAATGCATTTGTTCCAACTTATGTTCCGTGTTGACTTTGGTAACATTTATTTTTTATGGAAATCGCTCGAGACAAGGCATGACGCCAGTTGATGTAAGAGCTAACAAGAACGAAAGATGTTTGTCACAAATACTAGAGTTGCTTATTAAGCTGGGTTTTGAAAAGGCCAAGGCAGTAGGTAGAAGGAAAACAATGAGCAGGAAGAGAGTTCCACAACCTTGCAGTCCTTGAAAAGTCCCGGAATAGGAAGTTACATTACTATGAGGTATTAAAATAGGGAAGTGGTGGAGACCACTAGACCAACGAATTAAACGAGCTGGAACAAAAGAAACAAGTTTTTGTTTTTTTCACTTTCTCTTGTTTTGTTGGTCCCCCGATTTATCAGAGAGGGACCTATGTTTTCAGCGGCGTCCGTGCTTCCATGCTTCCGTGCATCCATGTAACCGTGCGTCTGTTAGTCAAGACTATTGCCAGATAACCGTCCATTAGTTTTTTCCTAAAAAAGATTTTTTATAAAAATTCTTGTTGTGCCCCCAGGTGCTCAAAAGAGGTCATAAATGTCCCAAAATGGCCCAAAATGACATATTTTGCCCCATAACTTTTGATCCATCCATTAGATTTTTTTTAAACTTGGCCAAAATGTGGAGCCCGTTGTTCTTAATATGAATTCAGTATGGGTAACTCTGGCAAAATACTGGTTCGCTTCCCCCGGGGACTTTCAGTGTTAAAAACGCCCCTTTTTGTGGCTCTTTTTTCATATTTCTCAACATTTCTTGATATATCTGACAATATAGTGTTTTTTCACGGAGCTCAACTCAAGTATACATGTGTCAAGGCCTGAAATTGCACCGCTATCCATTTTCACGGGGATTCGACGTCCTCAGGGGCTCAAAAGAGGTTTAAAAAAATACCCCCAAATGGCCGAAAATGACACTTTTTGCCCTATAGCGTTTGATCCATCCATTAGATTTTCCTGAAACTTGGCCAAAATATGGAGGTCATGGTTTTTAATATAAATTCAGTATGAATGCCCCTGGTGAAATTCTGGTTAGTATCCCTCTGGAAATTTTAGGGCTAAAAAACCCCTGCCTTTTTGTGGCTCATTTTTCATATTACTCAAGAACTTCATATGTATGTCTATATAGTGGTTTTTCATGGTGCTGAATTCAAATATACATGCCTTAAGGTGTGAAACTGCATCGTTTGTCAATTTTCATTGTGATTCGGTGTTCCAAGAGATCAAAAGGGGTCACAAATGCCTTAAAATTGCGAAAAATTATACTTTTTACCCCATAACTTTTGCCCCATCTATTAGATTTTTCTGAAACTTGGCTAAAATTTGAAGGCGACGTTGGCCCTTCACACTTCTCTCATTCATCATTTCTTCACTATTTTTGTGACGTCATCTCACATGCAGCACCCAGTGGGGACACGTACGCGCACCTTGTTCGCATTGTTAAAAAATACCATTACTTTTTTATACTAACGAATCATGACTTACCAATAACAATAAGAAATGGACACTTAACAATACCTTGATGTGATATAAACAATATCTTTATGGGATATAAAACAATATCTTGATGAGATATAAAACAATATCTTTATGCGATATAAAACAATATCTTGATGAGATATACAACAATATCTTGATGAGATATAAAACAATAACTTGATTAGATATAAAACAATATCTTGATTAGATATAAACCAATATCTGGATGGGATATAAAACAATATCTGGATGGGATATAAACAATATCTTTATGAGATATAAAAAATATCTGGATCGGATATAAACAATATCTTTATGGGATATAAAACAATATCTTGATGGGATATAAAACAATTTCTTCATTAGATATAAAACAATATCTTGATGGGATATAAAACAATATCTTGATTAGATATAAAACAAAATCTGGATGGGATATAAACAATATCTTGATTAGATATAAAACAATATCTGGATGGGATATAAACAATATCTGGATGGGATATAAAACAATATCTTGATTAGATATAAAACAATATCTTGATTAGATACAAAACAATATCTGGATGGGATAAAAACAATATCTTGATGGGATATAAACAATATCTTGATTAGATATAAAACAATACCTTCATGAGATATAAAACAATATCTTTATGGGATATAAAACAATATCTTTATGGGATATAAAAAAATATCTTAATGAGATATAAAACAATATCTTGATGAGATATAAAACAATATCTTGATTAGATATAAAACAATATCTGGATGGGATATAAACAATATCTTTATGGGATATAAAACAATATCTTGATGAGATATAAAACAATATCTTAATGAGATATAAAACAATATCTTGATGAGATATAAAACAATATCTTGATTAGATATAAAACAATATCTTTATGATATATAAGACAATATCTTGATTAGATATAAAACAATAACTTGATGGGATATAAAACAATATCTGGATGGGATATAAAACAATATCTTTATGGAATATAAAACAATATCTTTATTAGATATAAAACAATATCTTGATTAGATATAAAACAATAACTTGATGGGATATAAAACAATATCTGGATGGGATATAAAACAATATCTTGATGAGATATAAAGCAATATCTTGATTAGATATAAAACAATAACTTGATGGGATATAAAACAATATCTTGATGGGATATAAACAATATCTTGATGGGATATAAACAATATCTTGATGGGATATAAACAATATCTTGATGGGATATAAAACAATGTCTGGATGGTATAAAAACAATATCTTCATGAGATATAAAACAATATCTTGATGGGATATAAAACAATATCTTGATTAGATATAAAACAATATCTGGATTAGATATAAAACAATATCTTGATTAGATATAAAACAATATGCTGATTGGATATAAAACAATATCTTTATGGGATATAAAACAATATCTTGATTAGATATAAAACAATATCTTGATTAGATATAAAACAATATCTGGATGGGATATAAACAATAACTTTATGAGATATAAAACAATATCTGGATGGGATATAAACAATATCTTTATGGGATATAAAACAATATCTTGATGGGATATAAACAATATCTTTATGAGATATAAAACAATATCTGTATGGTATATAAACAATATCTTTATGAGATATAAAACAATATCTTGATGAGATATAAAACAATATCTTGATTAGATATAACACAATAACTTGATGGGATATAAAACAATATCTGGATGGGATATAAACAATATCTTTATGAGATATAAAGCAATATCGTGATGAGATATAAAACAATGTCTTGATGAGATATAAAACAATATCTTGATGAGATATAAAACAATATCTTTATGAGATATAAAACAATATCTTGATGAGATATAAAACAATATCTTGATGAGATATAAAACAATATCTTGATGAGATATAAAACAATATCTTTATGGGATATAAACAATATCTTGATGAGATATAAAACAATATCTTTATGGGATATAAAACAATGTCTGGATGGTATAAAAACAATATCTTCATGAGAGATAAAATAATATCTTGATGAGATATAAAACAATATCTTTATGGGATATAAAACAATATCTTGATGGGATATAAACAATATCTTGATGGGATATAAAACAATATCTTTATGGGATATAACAAATACCTTTATGCGATATAAAACGATATATGGATGGGATATAAACAATATCTTTATGGGATATAAACAATATCTTTATGGGATATAAACAATATCTTTATGCGATATAAAACGATATATGGATGGGATATAAACAATATCTTTATGGGATATAAAACAATATCTTTATGAGATATAAACAATATATTTATGAGATAAACAATATCTTTATGCGATATAAAACGATATATGGATGGGATATAAACAATATCTTTATGAGATATAAACAATATCTTGATGGGATATAAAACAATATCTTTATGGGATATAAAACAATATCTTGATGGGATATAAACAATATCTTGATGCAATATAAAACAATAACTTGATGGGATATAAACAATATCTTGATGGGATATAAACAATATCTTGATGCGATATAAAACAATACTTTGATGAGATATAAACAATATCTTGATGGGATATAAAACAATATCTTTATGAGATATAGACAATATCTTGATGGGATATAAACAATATCTTGATGCGATATAAAACAATATCTTGATGAGATGTAAACAATATCTTGATGGGACATAAAACAATATCTTTATGCGATATAAAACGATATATGGATGGGATATAAACAATATCTTGATGAGATATAAACAATATCTTTATGGGATATAAAACAATGTCTGGATGGGATATAAGAAAATATCTTTATGGGATATAAAACAATATCTTGATGAGATATAAAACAATATCTTGATGAGATATAAAACAATATCTTGATGAGATATAAAACAATATCTTAATGAGATATAAAACAATATCTTGATGAGATATAAAACAATATCTTTATGAGATATAAAACAATATCTTAGTGAGATATAAAACAATATCTTAATGAGATATAAAAAAATATCTTAGTGAGATATAAAACAATATCTTGATTAGATATAAAACAATATCTTGATGAGATATAAAACAATATCTTTATGAGATATAAAACAATATCTTGATGAGATATCAAACAATATCTTGATGAGATATAAAACAATATCTTGATGAGATATAAAACAATATCTTGATGAGATATCAAACAATATCTTGATGAGATATAAAACAATATCTTGATGAGATATAAAACAATATCTTGATGAGATATAAAACAATATCTTAATGAAATATAAAACAATATCTTTATGAGATATAAAACAATGTCTTAATGAGATATAAAACAATATCTTGATGAGATATAAAACAATATCTTGATGAGATATAAAACAATATCTTGATGAGATATAAAACAATATCTTGATTAGATATAAAACAATATCTTTATGAGATATAAAACAATATCTTGATTAGATATAAAACAATATCTTGATTAGATATAAAACAATATCTTAATGAAATATAAAACAATATCTTTATGAGATATAAAACAATATCTTTATGAGATATAAAACAATATCTTAATGAGATATAAAACAATTTCTTGATGAGATATAAAACAATATCTAGATGGGATATAAAACAATATCTTGATTAGATATAAAACAATATCTTAATTAGATATAAAACAATATCTTGATGAGATATAAAACAATACCTTGATGAGATATAAAACAATATCTTGATGCGATATAAAACAATATCTTGATTAGATATAAAACAATATCTTTATGAGATATAAAACAATATCTTGATTAGATATAAAACAATATATTGATTAGATATAAAACAATATCTTAATGAAATATAAAACAATATCTAGATGGGATATAAAACAATATCTTGATTAGATATAAAACAATATCTTAATGAGATATAAAACAATATCTTGATAAGATATAAAACAATACCTTGATGAGATATAAAACAATATCTTGATGCGATATAAAACAATATCTTGATTAGATATAAAACAATATCTTTATGAGATATAAAACAATATCTTGATTAGATATAAAACAATATATTGATTAGATATAAAACAATATCTTAATGAAATATAAAACAATATCTTTATGAGATATAAAACAATATCTTTATGAGATATAAAACAATATCTTAATGAGATATAAAACAATTTCTTGATGAGATATAAAACAATATCTGGATGGGATATGAAACACTGTGAAATAAACAGAATTTGAGAGGATGGCTAAGATAGAAATTATTGGGAAGAAACTTTATTCATGGAAGTTCCATTTAATTTTTATCGTACAGAGGAGAATAAAAGAGAATTCTTTACAATGGTTGTAGCTAAAAGGGATTTTCTGTTAATGTTTTATCGTGAAGGAACCCGAGATTGGAGATCAGTCGAGCACCTACAACAGAAAATGACAATAGGGTAAAAAAAAATACTACCAACGCCTCTTTTTAGAAAAATATGCTGTAAGGAAGAAAAGAGTCTCTTCCGCTCCGCTAGATTTCAAAATCGATTTAGGGCAGTTGTTTCCAAACTGTTAAGACCAGAAACCATGCATAAGTGGCATCCTCCCGGATGTGGCACTCCATATTAGGACGTATTTGACTTTTGATATTTATTATACAGAAGACGATTTGAGAATCCCAACGGAGAACGGTACTGTAGGTAGTAATGGACATATTGTGTTGTGTTCGTTTTTTTTATTAATATTTTCATCTTTAACTCTCTTTGACAAGGAGTTTATTTAATTGAAATCGCCAGAGGCGCCTCTACCGAGAAATTTCGGCATGGCTGCACAGGCATCTTTTACAGGGTCAGTGCCCTTCTCTGAGACGCTAACTTTTCAATACAACTTTCCGAACCTTGCGTCACATCTCTCGAGGTGGGGAAAAATAAATACCGCCAGATCGGTACTCTATCGTTCAAAATCACACAATGTTTTTGCAGTAGGTCTTTTGGACGCTGTTAGGACCCGAGACCATATGTGTTCCCTTTGCCCAGCGAAAACAACTAAGAAAGAAAGGATGCGGGCGTAAGTCGGGCGGTGAAAGTGGAGGGTCACGAGGTACTAGAGAAGCGCTGCAGGTAGCACTTAAAGCAAACCCCATAAACCACATTATTGAATTTAAGAATGGTTTATAACCACCCATAACGGTTATTAGACACTTGAACACTTCTGAGATACTCGATTACTTATAGGAGATAGGATTGAAGAGCGTAAGTGCGGGGAGCAAGTAGAAAAGATGTGCACGGTGGGGAAAGTAAGGAGTGAGGAAGAGAGTAAGAAAGGTTGGTAGAGAGAGAGAGAGAGAGAGAGAGAGAGAGAGAGAGAGAGAGAGAGAGAGAGAGAGAGAGAGTTGCAAGGAAAAGAAGACGAGGTTTGGAAAAAAAATTGCAAAATCAATGGAATTATAGAGAAAATTAACCGACAAGAAAATGAACACAAACAATATATCTCAACACATATAATGTCACGTGTGTATATATATATATATATATATATATATATATATATATATATATATATATATATATATATATGTACTCGCATGAGTGCCCGGCGTTGCCCGGGTATTTGGAGGTGTATGCTGAGCAAAAAAAAAAGCGGTCAATTTTTTAACTTTGACCTCTATTATGACCCCTTAACATTTATTGTTTAGGGTTCAAATCAAGTTATTAAGTTAGATCCATGTCCGAGGAACCTATATCTAAAATTTGAAGTGTTTAGGCCCAAAATTGTCGGAGGAGATTGGTAGAGTTCTCAAAGGTCAAACTGTTGAGCTTTGACCCCTTAACAGCGAAATTGCTGGCTGAAAAAGGACCACATGAATTTTCCCAAATCTCAGTACCATTTATATCAAATTTCCAGTCTGTAGACTTAAAATTGACAGAGTTATTACGTAGGAGAATGTACACACATAGACACAGATACACAGACAGACAGATACACAGACACGTTCACTTTTATAGATATACTAGCATTTCAACCCGGCGTTGCCCGGGTGTTTGGAGGTGTATGCTGATCAAAAACAAAAAAAAGGGGATTAATTTTTTTAACTTTGGCCCCTATTATGATCCCTTAAAATGTATTGTTTTGGGCTCAAATCAAGTTATTAAGTTAGATCCATGTCCAAGGAACCTATATCTAAAATTTCAAGTGTTTGGACCCAAAATTGTCGAGGAAGCTTGGTAGAGTTCTGAAAGGTCAAATCGTTGAACTTTGACTCCTTAACAGCCAAATTTCTGGGCGAAAACCGATCACATCGATTTTTCCAAATCTCAGTACCCTGTATATCAAATTTTGAGTCTGCAGACTAAAATTGACAGAGTTATTGCGTAGGGAAATGTACACAGACAGACAGACACACAGACACACAGGCAGATACACAGATACACATACACGTTCACTTATATATATATGTGTGTGTGTGTGTGTGTGTGTGTGTGTGTGTGTGTGTGTGTGTGTGTGTGTGTGTGTGTATGTGTGTGTGTGTGTGTTTTATTTTTTATTACGGTATTATCTGTTTGGTTTCATATGTTTCAGATGTTGGACCATGTTTACGATCCAACAGCCTCGTAAGGCCTCGCAGAAGTGGTTGTTAGTTATTGGAAAAAGTGTTTTTAAGAAAAAAAAAGAAAGAAAAGGAGAGAGGCGGGTGTTGACAATAGTTCAGTTTTGAAGGTTAAAGATACATTCGATTGTATTGTGTGTGGGGGGGTAGCAGATTCAGGTAGGCATGGGTGGAGATATATGGATATGGGGAGGGGTGGTTGGAGAGAGGATGATAAAGAGAAAGGTGCGGGGGATAAGGAGAGGAGGGGGGAGTTTCAATATTTTGGTTTTAAATTTTAACTGGCTTTTGGTTTTTCAGCAAGGTATATTAAATAGATGGGGGGGAGAAAGAGGGAGAACGAGAGGAAAAGAGAGGGAGAACGAGAGGGAAAGAGAGGGAGAGAGAGAGGGAGAGAGAGAGGGGAAATGTTTAGTGTAGATGTCATTTTTGACACGTATGAGGTTCGTTTAAATGTTTGTTCCTTGCCGTTTCTAATTTTTTTTTTTTATCAAATATGTTGACGCACGCGCACATTCGCATATATACATATGCATGCATATGTACATTTCTAGGCATCCACATACAGACACATAGTACACGCACATATATATAAACAAAGTAAATGCAGACATACATGAGTTCATAAGTAGACATACACACACATATACACAGCTCTTATACATGTATGTACACTCACAAAAATATATAGGCACATATACACATATATATGCATATATATACACACACGCCCACTTATATACATATATGTGGAGATAATGTCTTCAGTAATAAGTAGATGTACATACATACGTACATACATACATGATGGCAGAAAATTCGCTTTCGAACATTGCTATAATGTGCTGAAATGTTTAGCATAACCAGTATACGACTGGTTTTACTAACATTGCCTTTTATCATCCTAATTTTTAATCGAGTTTTTTATCACTCGTAAATGTATATTTTAATCGACTTTTCATTGACTCTCTTTATCATTCGTAACTATATATTTCACTTCTATTTTAATATTTTATCTCCACCTGATGAGGATTCAAGAAAGAATCGAAAGCGCTCGTGTGAACCATGGAATATTTGTAAATACCTTCCATCTTGAAGTTAAAAAAATCTTATGAAAGGTCGAAAAAATGAAAAAAAGAATCATTAAGTAAGGTATCTCTGTTATTTTTAATAATGTTTGCCTGAATGAAGGAATGCTGTTTAAATGCACTAATTTCAAACACACACATATATATATATATATATATATATATATATATATATATATATATATATATATATATATATATATATAGGGAGAGAGAAAGAGAGATTAAATGAAATACTGCATTGGCGTAGGATTACAGATTGTATAAGACTGTAAAACCTAAAGTCCAAATAAATATAAGTCTCAATCTTTATAAGAAGATTCCAAGCAGATAAAGAAATTTAAATATGCAAGATAGAATACTAATATAAATGGAAATTCTGAATTAAATTATGTAGAATTACAACAAAATTTATTGTTTGAGAAACAAGTACAAATTATTTTTTTTATGTTATTTGCAAAGCAGATCTTTTTTGCCAATAACATTTCCTCCGATGCAATTCATTGCAAATCCATGAATTAAGGAAAAACTACTCCTTTGTTAAACAATAAATGATGTTGTAGTTCTACATAAAATATGTGTGTGTGTGTATGTGTTTGTCTGTCGTTGTGAGTTCGTTCAGTATGCAAGCGATAACTGCTGGGCCGAATTTCATGAAATTTCACACGAAGGTACTTCATGTGCCTGACAATGTTCTTAAAAAGATTTTGTATCGAAATATCTTAAATAAGTATCGATAATCGATAATTGAGAAAATCTGATGCAAGATGGAACGAGTGATTTTGACCAAAGTTAATACTGTACATAGCCTAACATCATAAGTACATCTGAGAAGTGTTGTTACCACACAAGCAGAAAGGCCCTACATATCATATCAAAAGTAAATACTTTGATGCGACAAGGGCGCGTTAGAAATGAATGTTTCTGTTTAAAGCACAATTGTTCAGTTTTAACTTAAATTCAAGCCATTATCACCGCACAAGCAGACTACAATTTATTGTTGACTAAGTCACTGCGTTTCCTCTTGTTATATCGCTATAGGGCTTCCATTAGAGCAGGCAAACAATCGATTTCATTTAAAATCGGATGGAATTGCTTGGGGGTTTTCTTTCTCATTAATTTTTTCGAGGTATATATATTAAATTCATTGCTCTTTCTGCTTCTAGTAAAGTAGGTTCTTTCTATCGTTCTAAACACTTTCCCACACCTGAGACTATTTTTACAAACTTACGATCAGACCAGGTGTCTTTTCTTGTTTTTTTTTTTTTTTTTTTTTTTTTTTTTTCAATTTTCACCCCAAATAAGGCACAGTGCCAATTTGAATTAAGGGGCTACTAAATGGGGACATAAGTTGCAGGAGAATTATGAAGGGAGATGAGTAGCAAGATGTTTGTTCACATTACACTTGAACTTCTGCATGCCAGTACAGTTTGGAAAGGAATATCCCGGAAGGGAGTTCCAAAGTCTAGCAGTTCTGGGGAAGAAACTATTAGAGTAGAAAGCTTTCTTACACCTCTCTACTGTGAAGAGGTGGGACTTGGCTGCTTGTCGGTTTTTTCGGGGGTAGTCACGTCGAGGGAGTACAAGGGCTTATAGTTCGTCATAGAATTCACCATTTATAGTACTTGTAGAACAGGCGGAGGGATGCAACATTTCGTCGGTGGGACAGAGACTTAAACCTAGATGACAGTTCAGGACCTATCAGGTTGGCGACTCTCTTCTGAATCCTGTTCAGGAGTGGGAGACAAGCAGCAGATGCACCAGCCCAAATGTGACAACAGTACTCCATACATGGACGAATGGTAGATTTATAGAAGTGCAGGATACTTTCAGGCGTAAGAAGTTTTCTAGCACGGTAGAGAGAGCCTACATTCTTCACAGCAGCCTTGTCAATGCTCTCAATGTATCTATTCCAGTTCATGTTCCCTGTAAACTTTCGGCCGAGGAGTTTAAAGGAAGTACTTTCAGGTAATGTGTTCTTGGCCATTGCTATTGGTGCTAGAGGTTTCTTGTAATTGGCGTATTGTTGTTATATTTTGGCTGGTCAATCCCTGCCTGCACTTTAATTGGTCCCATCCTATCTTCTCTGCAATCCCTTTCTCATAAACGTATTGTTGATAGTCCCAGTCTTTTTAATAGATACTACTATGGCGTGTGTTTTTCGGAATTGTCTGATCTGTCCTCTGTTTCTTTTGTTTCGGCTCGTTTAACTCGTTGGCTTAAAGGTCTTCATCAATTCACTTTTTTGATACCTTATTTTAATATAGCTTCTTTCCAAGATTTTTGGAACTCGGTCAAAGGTTAAGAGTTTGCTCTTTCTTCTCCATGGGTTGGCCTGGTATTGCACTGCCTCTAGGAGTTTACAGCCTAGATTCTGACCCACCGCGGGAAAGAGTCCAAAAACGCAATCTTAAAAACAGATTGACTACTACTCACTTGGATCTTAGACTACTATATTATACTATATTATACTATATTATATATAGTTACTATATTATACTATACTATATTATACTATACTATATTATACTATACTATATGTAGTTACTTCTCTTACTTGGAACTCTCTTACTGTTGACAGTTTTCTTCTTACTTTTAACTTACTCTTATCAAAAATAAGGTCAATAAGCATTTCTTATTTTTGCGATAGTCATCTTTCGTTCTTGTTAGCCCCTTAGAGTAAGTGGTTTCACGCCTTGTCTCGAGCGATTCTCACATTTTTTTTTAACAAAGACAATCTATCACTTCATTAATTCTTATCCTGCTGTGGTTTTAGTCTTGATAAGTGAATAAGTGGACAAATCATTATACCACCCCAGAAGGTATCTCACAGCCGACGCAATGCTCTGCCTGTATAACGTCTTAAAATGGAGCACTGTTGCTACATCTGGTGGATGGGGAGAGGGCTGCTCAGAGCACCCTTTTCTGCTTTGACGGGGATCAAAACTGGCTTCGGAGTCTAGTAGCTCGTCTACTTTTCTTCTCTTTATACTTTCTTACTCACAGAAGAGACATTGAAAGTCTATATCTGCTCTATTGTTATCTTCATGGCAAGTGCTCGACTGAGCATTACACCTCCCGTGCAAAACATTCACAACAGACACACGTCTGGCTACAACCACTGTCAACAATTTCCTCAACTCTATTCTGTGCTTAATTCTAAACGCAAATTCTATGAACAAAATTTCTTTTCTCGAACTGCCCACATGTAGAACTTTATGCTCTTACCAGGAAAGCATAAACATAAAGTATTTATTAAGTATAGATAAAATTATAAAACATGCATAAAAAGTATTTATACGTGTCTACTGGATGAAGTCTTTCTGCATTCTAAAGAAAGTTCCACCTATCTATAAAGCTGAATTAAATAGAACTGCCCGCCTGCTGAAATTTGTGCCGCGGGCCTGTTTCTCAGCTGGCTACAACATGGTCGTCTTCAATTCCAATGTAAACAAGTTTTTGATCGGGCCTCTTAACGAATAAAATTATACCCAATTTCCACCACAACTGATCATTACGTTGTTGTCTCCTTGACCACTTACACTGATTACCTCTTATCCTTGAGTACGTTTACGCCTTGATGATTAGTGAATCCCGTGGAAAAAATGGTGACTTACTGACTCATTAAATTTTCAAGAAATTCTACAATAGAATTTTTGTTTCGTCAGTCTGGCACGCTTAAGCTTAAAATTTCGTTTTTTTTTTTTTTTTTGTTTTTTGTTTTTTGGGTTTTTTTTTTCAAAATTAAAGGTAACAGAAACGCCGATAGCGATAGTGGCGGTTTTGCTATCGAGTGAGAAAATCCAGAAATAACGAGAACGGTGTTAAGAGCTGTTGACCTTCGATGTCAAGTTTATGGGCGACCTCCGCCCTTGACACTGACCACAACGGTTTATTTGGCAAGTTGGAGATAGATTTCTTGCTGTCTAAAGCCACAGGCAACACGGATTCTTCCCCCTTCCCTCTTCTTCTCCCTTTCTCGTCATATTTATTCCTTCCCCTTATTTCCTTTTCTAAATATCTATCAAAACCAGTTTATCTCTCCAGTCAACCACATGTTCAATCCAAGCAAACAAATAGAAATGTGAAATTATCCCAGAAAAGATATATATATATATATATATATATATATATATATATATATATATATATATATATATATATTAATTGGCTGAAAATGCGAAGCTCGTTGTTTGTTTCTTTACGAACAGGGAATTTGAGCACTATAAAAGTGGTGGCGGATGTCTATTTAAATAGACGTTCCGAGGAGTTATTTACGGGCGTCGATTCCATGGTGGAGTGGGAGAACTGCCGACTGTCAACACGACAGTTCTTGGCTTGGGAGGGATGCTAGTCTAGCGGCACTGATGAGTTGTGATACAACGAAACAGGACTGTATGTCGATGACTACAAATATATTTTAAGCCTCTTTGGGTAGAGCACTGTCGTGAATAATCTCACCCGCTACTTAATTGCCTGAAAATGCGAAGCTCGTTATTTGTTTGTTTACGAACAGGGAATTTGAGCAATTTGGGAGAACTGCCGACTGTCAACACGACGGTTCTATGTTCAATCCTTGGCTTGGGAGAGATGCTAGTCTAGCGGTACTGATGAGTTGTGATACAACGAAACAGGACTGTATGTCGATGACTATATATATATATATATATATATATATATATATATATATATATATATATATATATATATATATATATATATTGTTTTAAAAATAATAAAAATAAATAAAAATGTAATATACGTCCAAACAAATTATGGGCGATTTTCTAAGTAAATAAAAATGAGCTTCGAGGCGAGGCCACTATTTAACCGTATTTATCGTTAAAAAAAACCAACAAATATATATCGTTTGGGGAAGCTGAACGGCCTTGCTTCAGTCCGATTAAGTAATCTAGTACGTTGTAGTATGGACAAGTATCGTAGTTGAAACGGAGTTCTTAGTGTGAGGCTTTTGTATCTTTTAGACGTCTCAGACAAATGACAAAAAGCCAATCACAATATTACAGTAGGAAAGACCCGGATGTATTTATTTTTTTCTTTTTACTCGAGTAACGTTGTACGAGAACAAACACGTTGTGACCTCTGTCGCAAAGTAGACAAAGAACTTCAAATCACTTTTTTTTTTTTTTTGTACAACGGCATTTATTTCCTCAATCTCTTGTTACCGCTGTAGCGTCCTTCACGTGATCATCTTCTAGCGTCATTCACGCTTTTCACGTGGTCTGGAAGGTTAGTCCCGTCTCTAACGTGATCATTTTTTAAGTTATTTTTCCGCATAGGTGACGTCATTTCGCATGCATTTGCATACGAGTGTCTGGCTGTTACACTTATACAGCCTTTTAAATGTGTATGTAGATACGAATGCAGGTAATGTAATCGCTATATAAATAAAATGAACTCATTTTTCCCCTCTGAGTTTGACCTTAATAGGATTAACAATCAAGAGATTTCATGCGAATGTAGTATGCCCGTACTGCAGCACAATATCTCTGGTGTGTTATAGGCCTATTACCTATCCACTTCCTCGATAATCTTAGATCCCTATATTTTTTCTGCTGAGATTTCACGGCCAAAATCGGTTACAATCAATGGAAGTGGTAAAATCTTTTCTCTCTATTACATTCATCCTCCCCTCGCGACCACTTAACACCGTTGCTGATTCGACTAAAGGAAAATTCACGAAGAAACACCGGTTTTAGTTCTTAGTTGCTTTAAAAAATGGATTGCCATTTTACCGTAGGGTGAAACGCAACTTTCGATTTCGGCTATTCTATGGGTTACTTAAGTCATTTTTTTTCATTTCTTTTTTTCTTTTTCTTTTTTCTTTTTCTTTTCTTTCTTTTTTTTGGGGGGGAGGGCGATTCGAAGGGTTACTCAAACGAAACGAACTAGCCTTGGATTCCAGGTTTTACAACAAACTGTAACAGTCAGCCGCGAGCGTTCTTCAAATGTTGAAACACTTACTCGATTTAATATTTTATTTCATGTATTTTTCCTTCCATTACTTTTGCAGTTACTTTTTATGTGATACTAGGGGGGACTGACTTCTTATTTTCGCATTAGTTACTTATTCATTATTTATTTCTATACATTGAATTTCTGTGAGTTTCATTAGCCCAATTACTATTACGCTATCGATATGAAATCAGACGGCATTCCAATTTGTAAAAAGCGACAACAAAGAATACAATACAAACAAAAAAAAACAGAACAAAACACATAACAAACCGTTGTACTTACACCTAACAATTATACGGTTAAAACATACTTTTTGCAGAAAATAAACCAACAATAAAAAAAATCTAATAATCATATTTTCATTATACACGGTAAGTTTTCTGATTTCATTTTTTTTTCCATTTGTATTTTTTCCAGTTTGTTTGGTTTGCTTCTTTTTATTGCAGAAAACAAACCAACAATAAAAAAAACAAACAAAAAAAATGAAATATACATATGCATTTTACACAGTAAGTTTTTTGAGTTTGCTATTTTTTCCATTTGTATTTTTCTCTATTTGTATTTTTCCCATTTGCATTTTTTTCAGTTGTATTTTTTCTATCCAGTTCGTTTGGTTTGTTTTTTTGTTTGTTTGTTTTGTTTCATCCAGTAGTCTGCTGCTGACACCGATGATTGCCGGTCTCGCCCGATCAATGCTTGATGAGAATTCAGGAGAATTCGGGTCAAATTATGCAGGACTACCTTCATTTTTTTCTCCCCCCCTTCTTCTTGGGCCCTAAACATCTACAAATGTTTTTTTATCCCCCTTACATTTTTTTCTACAAAAATGGACACTAACAGAACAATTTTTTTAATTACATTTTCACCCAAAACACGGAACATTGCTACTTTGGTGTAGGGGGCTACTATCAGGGGCAGTAACTACTGGGGCACTATGTTGGGATTTGGGTAGCAAGATGTCGGTTCACGTTACAATTATACATAAATCATTACTGGTTTATTTCGTTTACAAAATAAAGTCCGCTGTTTGCATTTACAGAAAATTTACTCCCGTCATATATTAACTAAATTCAGATGGTATCTATAAATATAAAAGCGGTATGTGTGTGTGTGTGTGTGTGTGTGTGTGTGTGTGTGTGTGTGTGTGTGTGTGTGTGTGTGTGTGTGTGTGTGTGTGTGCTCGCTTCTTCTTGTGTATATCAACGAATGATTTGGCTCATAGCGCAAAATTAGGTCAGACTTCCTTCATATAACGCTGTTATCAGTTCCTCTACCTCGTGACTCAGATGGTTAGGTAACTGGCTTTTCCCCCTTTCGTTTCCACCTTCGAGTCAAGGCTTCGGGGTTCAATCCGACCTTCCAACCAAAGTTTTTTTTCTTTTAAACCTCTTTTTAACACACACACTTCCAAACACCCGAGCAACGCCGGGCACCCCCCGCTAGTATAATATATAATATTTGTTTATTTTCCTACTATTACATTGTGATTTGGCTTTCAAGCGCACTTGAAGCATATTTTATATTATTCAAGTTAAGTCAACGTTTCTATACGAAATTCATATCCTTGACGTTATGCTCGCGTTGCCTACCCACAGTTCCAATATTTCAAAATACAACCGCTGAGATACAACGCGCGGCTCTTTACAAACAGACTTTTCTTTCTCCAACTTTTACAACAGGACTAGGAAGAAGAAAAGAAAAAAAGAAAGAAAACAACACACTGGGGATGGAGTATAGCTCCGAAATATATTTATATTATAAATTTCAAACAAGTAAAATATTTGTTTATTTTCCTACTATTGCGTTGTGATTTGGATTTCAAACGCACTTGATATATATATCAATATATATATATGATATTTTTAAATTATTACAATCTCAAGTGTTACAAATTGTTTCAAGTTATTATATTACCACTACTGTGCTCTCTCGTTACTTTTATGGTGGGTGCCTGACTGAGGTGTAATCTATGACACTTCACTCTAAAACATTTGAAAAAAAAATACTTGCTACAACAACCGTGCTACACACTACCTAAAACTAAAGGAAAATTCCATGAGCAGATTTTATTTGTTAGAACTGTCCGGATGTGGAAAACAATAGCGTTGAGTTGCTTCCCGGTTGACTATAACATGGTCGTTTTCAAATGTGCTGTAAATATGTTTCTGTTGAGCTGTCATCTTAAATAATTAAGCCGCGCCCAAGTTCCACCATTACTGATCATGTTGTCGTATCATCCACCTTACACCTATTAATCCTTATCCTAGAGTGGCCTCCAGGCTTTGATAAACGGTGATCTCCTTCCAACTAAAACAAAATACTTCGAATTCATTGATGTAGAACAAGTAATAAACGATTACGTGAGTATGGATGACCTGAAGCAAAAGACGAAATAAAATAAGGAAATCTTATAAACATGATATTCAAGTGGAATTTGGAATAAAAAAAAAAGTATGCACTAATAGATATGAAAAGTTGAAAGCTTGAGACAACGGACGACATGGAATTACTTAAACACGAGGAGATGAGGGCACTTAACGAACATGATGCAAATATATCGAAGTTATCAAATAAGAGGTCATTAGATCAAGAGAAATGAAAGGGAAGATTTGAAAAGAATACTTGAAGAAAACGAGAAAATTCTCCAGAAAACTTATTTAGTAGAAACGTGATAAAAGAAATAAAAACCTGTACAGAATCTCTTAGAAGACGTTCTGAACCAGTTAAAAGCAATGAAACAAGAAAAATGAAAAAAAAATCCAAACAAATGTAAACTGAAAACTAAAAGACGAGTAAAAAAAAAAAATAGAAAGAAAAACAGTCAAATGGAAGATTCATCAGACTTACTAGAGAAGACACCCGCCATATCACCTGGACAAAATGGTTAACCGAACCGAGAAACGAAATCGCTACTGACAGCAATGCATAAAATGACGCGATTGGAACAAACAATACCAAAACTAAAATAGACAAAATCCAAGAAAACAGTAAATATATACTCTGTGGACAAAGATACGAAACTGGAAATCAGAGAATAAACGAATGCTACAAATTAGCTCAAGGGAAATTTAAAAACAGATATGACCATGTTGAAAAATGAAAAAAAACAGTCCACTGAGAATTATGCAAACGTCCGCAATTTGAACACTCAAACAAACGGCGCAAACACAAAAATTATTTGTAAATGAAAATTGCAATATTTGCTGGGACATAAGAATACAACTGGACAAGAAGGCAAAAACATTCCAAATCGTAGATTTTTCTATCACTACGCTTGCCAGACACCTACATCCAATATGAAATATCAATAATTTGATGAGCACTAAAGAGCCATCCCGAAAACACTAGAAAAACAATGGGAAATTTGAATAAAAAGGGAGTATTGGGACTATTATAACGTTTGGTGACAACCCGACTTTCCTCGGTTAAGATGAAACACGAAGAAGACCGTAGTGTCCGCACAGTTACCAGTGCAGTCCTAGGTGGTTTGAATATCCACAAAGGTCATGTGACGAAGTTTCAGCCGCTTTCACGAAGACAGGGTTGATATGACGTTGGCTGTAACAGTTGATTTCTTCCGCTGAAAAAATATCATTCAACTTAGTTGTTTCTTTTTCTTAAGTTCGCTTGCAATTTATAATAACAACAATAATCAATTTTGATTGAAGTTTTCGTATGAAATTAATTATTAGCCAGAGAGAAAGATAAAAACTAATTATGTGCAGTTTTTCACAGGAGAATTAAAATAAGAGGATGAAATTTCGAATTACAACTCTCTTTTTCTGGTAGCTACAATAGTCGATGAACGGGATTATAGTCTTGTTTTCAACAAGCGATATCTTGCTTCTCAATCGGTCAAAGAACGAGTGCTTTCTCGAACGGCTGGTGTGTGGGCGGTTGACAGTTTCACTCCGAGTCAACAGAATCCAAAACCTTTGTCTAGACTTACTGCAGAATCATTATAAAAACTGATTTTCCTTGTTCTGCAGTGCCTTATCTACCCAGGGTCGGTATGGGTTGGAGCAGAGATGGGTGTACCAGTTAACCAACCATCGTCCAATCCATCACACCTTGGTCCATCCTGATTGGATAACCAACTATCTCTCCCACACATCCCAATCAGGTAACTTTGCATAAAACAAAGATTCTCATCGATGATTTTCTCAGGTTCATGACGAGTTCAGTCTTTGACCCCGGATCAGAATTCTAGCCTAAACAATCCGATTCAAATAATCACTTTTCAAATAATCTTCAAATAATCACTTTTACAACAATATTGTTTCATAAATTCGACTTTGCTTTTTCCGATAAAAAGAAAAATGGATTTCACATTAGCGGCGATATCATCTCTCTTACTAACTGGCAGGGTTATCTGCCGTCATCCCGGACCTTCAATTAAAATAAAATGGCTCTAATCCCTCTTTCGCTGACCCGCTTTTGGGGCAATTTGCAACCATAGCTTTATTTTAGCTGTCAGTATCTCCTCCATTTGTGGTAATCTTTTCCCGCCGTAACTGGGTGGGTCACGCTATACAACGTAATTCAATAATGAAACCAGCCGAAATCTTAAAGAAAATCCTGGCATGCAGAAACCAACCAGCATAACAAACGAAAACTAATTTACTATAATTCTAAACGGGACTAATAAAAAGTATATAAAGAACATAAACAAACCCAAGTTAAGTAAAAAAAATAAATAACCTTCATCACAACAAAACAAAACTGCATGCGATGACAGTACAACACAAAACAGAAAAGAAGAGAATATACCGATCTTATTTTTATTGAAATGGTACGGAGAGTACTCGAACCTTTCGTAGGCTTAGTGCTACTCAAATCCAGGAAAGAAAATGGTCGTTGCTAGCGAGAAATCAATGGAAAATGACTGTTGTGATAACACAAAATGATTTGCACCAGTAATCGAAAAGAGGTGGAGAGTAGTGAAAATATGGGAAGACTATTTTTCCCTCAGACTCCAGGGAACTATGCTGGTTATCGTCAGTGAGCAATCATTAAGACTGACTTGCATACAAACTACTAATGAGTAAAATAATATTAATAACAAGGGGCACTGTAAAAATGAACAAGATAGAGAACAGAAAAGAAAGGGATTAATTGAGAAAAGAAAAAGGGAAGAGCAACAATTACACGGACGAGTGGTTTGGATGACAGACGATCAAACTTTAAAAAACACGAAAAGGACACCTAAACAGGGAAATTAAATAAGTAGGACTTACAGTCGCAGAAGATAACACGCTCAGAACCAATTATATCAAAGCTAAGGTTGACAAGAAAACAGCAAATGTGGACAAAGAGACGAAACAATGAATCACATAATTAGCAAATGTGGCAAACTAGACCCTAAAGAATATAAGAATAGACAAAACCAGATTAGGAAGGCAGTGCACTGGGAACTATGCAAACAATAGCATCTTGAACACTCGGACAAATGGTAAAAACACGAACCGGTAGCAGTACTTGAAAACGGAAACCAGAAAATCTCATCATACATGGACGGACAAACGAATAAACACATTCAAGCAAGATATTATAAAAGTTCACAAGAAAGAAAAATAAGGCCAGATCATAGATTTTTCCGCCTCAGCAGACCACAGAGTAGATATAACGGAGACAGAGAAGCGACGCAAATATACATCGACTGGCATCACAGGAAATGGTCGGAAAAATGGAAAGACCGAGGAGAGAAAGCACTAGACAGACCTCCGATAGATGAGTGCAAAGAGGACTGGAACTTTCGGGAGACTCATTTCTAACTAAATTCCAGTGAGCAGCTATGGTTATTGTCAGCGAGAAATCAATGGCAAACGGCTGTTGCGATGATGCAAATTCATTTGCAAAGATTATCGAAAGAAGTGGGAATAGGGAAATCTAGAGCGGTTTTGTGTCACTAAGATTCGGTTGTTATCATCTGATGATGACTTATGTGAAACTCCTAGTGAGTACAAATACTACTATTACTCATAATAATAATAATAATAATAATAAGAAGAAGAAGAAGAAGAACAACAACAACAACAACAACAGCAACAACAACAACAGCAACAAGATCAAGAAAATTCCTCGAAACTAAACTAAATAGTCGAAACCTAATTAAAGGAATAAACACGTGGACAGTGTTACTAATAAGTTACTCTGGACTGTTTATAATAAAGAACTAAGGAATCTCAACCAGAAAACCAGGAAACTCATGAAGATGCACAATGCACTACACCCGCAGGATGATATTGACCGACGATATGTGAAAAGGAAAGACGGGGGAAGAGGGCTAGTCTGTACAGTAGACTGTGTAAATAACACACAAAAAAATAATTAGAAAAATACGTAATGCAGAACACCGAAAGAATAATTACTGCAGCAAAAGACAAGGAAAAAACAAGCAACATAGAAAAAGAGCCGAGGAATAAGACAAGAAAAGAAAATGGGAAGAGAAACAGCTACATGGACAATTCATAAGAATTATAAAAGAAGAGACACACGAAAGCACTTGGAAATGGCTACAAAAAGGAAACCTAAAAAGTGAAACAAAATCACTAATAACAGCTGCACAAGATAACGCAATTAGAACCAACCATACAAAAGCAAGTATCAACAAGACACAAAAAAATAGCAAATGCAGACTCTGCAGACAAAGAGACGAAACAATAAACCACACAATAAGTGAATGCAGTAAACTAGCCCAAAAAGAATATAAAAATAGAAACGATAAAGTTGGGAAGCAATTACATCTTGAACACACAGACAAATAGTACAAGCACAAACCGTAAGGAGTACTGGAAAATGTAAGTCAGAAGATCCTCAGGGACATGTATATAGAAACGGATAAACCTATCCAAGTAAGAAGAACGGGTGTCAAAATAGTTAACAAGAAGGAAAAGTCCTGCCAGATTGTAGATTTTGCCGTTCCAGAAGACCACAGATCAAGGAGACTGAAAAGTGGAGCAAATATACTGAACTGATCAGAGAGCTCAGAATGGTCTGGAAAATGAAGAAATTAAAGATAACAAAACTAATAGTAGGAGTGTTAGGAACGAAACCGAAAAATTTTGAAAAAAGAGTGAGAGAGATTGAAATGAGAGGGATGACAGAGAAAAGACCACGAATTTCAATAATGAAGGCAACAGAAATATTAAGGAAACTCTTGAATGTGGACACATAAACTACACACGAACTGGACACAGAAACGGCTACAAATGTAAAACACAAAGGAACATCACATGGAATCATGAAAACTTAAGCTGTATAATTGTAAGATACCGCATCCCCTTTTTTTCTGTGAATGTCACCATAAACGGGCGCCACATGAGGAGGATGGAAAGAACGAGGAAAGAAAGCACTAACCAGCCCTCCGCTGGATGAGTGTCAAGAGGACTGGGACTTTGGGGAGGCTTATTGCCACCAAAATTCCAGTAAAGACCAATGGTCGCCGGCGAGAAATCAATGGTAAGCGGCTATTGCGATAACGCAAATTCCTTTGCAAAGATTATCGAAAGAGGTGGAGAGTACTGTAAATCTGGAGATAATTGTTGTCACTTAGACTCAAGGAACACCATAAGTTGCTTTCAAAGAGCAATCGTTCATGGTGGCTTGTGTGACTACTCCTAGTGAGTAAATACTGATAATAATGAACAACACCGAATTTTTTTGAAAAAGGAATGGGTTGGATACAACAAAGGACAATAATGAAAGCTGCATAAATACTAAGGAAAATCCTTGAATGCGGAGACTAATACATATGAGCTACAGACACAAACGACATAAAACACAAAAAACATCACATCGAATCATGAAAACTGAAACTGTGTAATTGTAATTTAAACCACTCTGCGCCCATACCTCTCTCCCTTTTTTAGTTCGTGTCATCATAAACTGGCACCACACCAAATAAGCGAAGAGGGTCAAAGAGCATAAAAGGTCGAAGAGAGAAAGCACTACAAAAACCTCCACTAGATTAGTGCAAAGAGTAATGGAACCTTGGGGAGGCTTATTGCCACTCAAATTCCAGTGAAGACCAAGGACCGCTTCCGAGAAATCAAGCGGTTGTAACGAAAACGCAAATCCATCTGTAAAGGTTATAGTGCTGGAGAGAACCGGAAATCTGAGGAGACTTGTTGTCACACAGACACCAGATAATACCACAACTTTTCGTCAAAGAGAAATAAATATTTGATGATTTGTGTGAATTTTCCTGGTGGATAATATATATATATATATATATATATATATATATATATATATATATATATATATATATATATATATATATATATATATATAAATTAACACAAACTGCTGCAGAGGCAAAACATGAAGAAGCGTTACAGGGAATGAAAAACACTGAAGCTGCATATCAACAAATAGCCGAGTAGGGTCAAAGAGAATGGAAAGCCAAAGAGAGAGAGCGCTGGCCAGATCTCCACTGGACAAGCGCGAAGGGAACTGGGGCCTTGGGAAGGTTTAGTGCCACTCATTTTCCAGTATAGAGCAATGGCCGCTGCCAGCGAAAAATCAATGGTGAGAGGCTGTTGCGATAACGTAAATTTATTTGCAAATGCTATCGAAGGAGTTGCAGAGTGCTGGACGTCTGGGGAGACTTGTTGTCACTCAGCTTCCAGGGAGCACCACAGGTTTTTCAATCAGATCTTTGATAACATGTACGAAAGCTCTATGAGCCAAAGAAAAATAAAATAAAATAAATAAAAAAATAAAATAATAATAATAATAATAATAACAACAATAATAATAATAATAATAATAATAATAATAATAATAATAATAATAATAATGATAATAATAAGTTCTCCATCTCCTTTCCCATTACCCAATCCCCTCCAAAGAATGATGCCAAATAGTCGACAAGGCTCAAGGAGGATGACCAGACCTCCGCTGGACAAATGCCAAGAGAACTGGTACATTTGGGAGGCTTATTGCAACTCAAACTCCAGTGGAGAAAAATGGCCGCTGCTAGCGAGAAATAAATGGTAAGCGGCTGTTGCGATAATTCAAATTAATTTGCAAATATTATCGAAAGGGGTGGAGAATACTGGAAATCTGGAGAGACTTGTTGTCACTTCCAATGAACACCACGGGTTGTTCTCAAGGAGAAATTCTTTATGACCTGTGTGAAAGCTCCTTATGAGCCAATAATAATAATAATAATAATAATAATAATAATAATAATAATAATAATAATAATGATAATAATATCTATGTTCAATTTGCACGTTTATCGATGGAAATCTTATTTCAAATTAAAGCGCGTGACAAATCGACGGACCAACTGCGAAGGTGGCGTGGGGAGTATCTAATCACTGAAAAAGAATTTCAACAAAAGAAATACGACGGCCAATAAAAATTAAAAACAAAGGAAACACCGGCGATGAATACCGTTATTGTAGTCACGTGACAAATATGGCGTCTGATAAGTGCTAATTCACCGATGAAACCTCTTGATTATTTCAACTCCCACCTTGTTCCGCTCACCGGTTGCGACAACGTTCTCTAACCCTGTCGAATCGAGCAGTCGACCGGGGCAGACGTTACAAAAAAGAAGTTAGCGATCCGTGTTGAAATAAGCTTTTCTTATTTTACACTTTATCTTTCTTTATTCATGACTCAACAGTCATTTCATGGACGATGATCATTGCCGAGATCTGCCGAAAATATAACGAGAAAAATGTCTGCGAAATTACTTAGATATGATCAATATTCGAATTAGACAGGAAACATATTACGTATGTTTAGGCATTAGTATACACTTGGAAGGTGGCGATAATCTAGTGCAGGTTTTCCCAATGTGAGGAGCTTCCGGAAGCCCTTTCTTAAAGAGGACCAAAAGTTTTATATGGAAAAATTAAATGGCTGCAGACATTTAATTTTTTTTAATCTTTTTTAATGGAAAGAGATATGATGCATAGCTACAGGTGTAAAGAGTTTCAGGATAGTTCAAGAAAAAATAAATTAAAAACATAAATTAACAAAAAAATTCAACAATTTTTGATTAATCAAAAACAAAAAAAATGGTTGTAAACACAAAAATAAAGTAAAATCACGAACAAGAACAACTAATGAACAAATATGAGTTACGATTTGAAATTAATGTTTTTCATATTTAATATGGTTGTGTTCAAGTCTAAAGTAAATAAGTTCTTGATGAGCCGTTCCATATAAGTTATCAAATTAAACCAAATTTTCATTACTAATGATTACTATATTGTCCAATTTCTACTGTACACTCTTTAACCCTTATCCTTGAGTGGCCTCTGGGCCTTGATAATGTGGTGATGCCTATGTAAAAAAAAAAAAAAAAAAATTTAAGTTAGAAATTATCTTGTTAGTGTTCCATAAAAGCCTTTGTCCTGCTCAGGCATTCCATGGTGTCTTGAAATTTGGCAAAACTTGGCCTAGTGCATAACGAAACGGGCTGACGACCTGGGTGTTCCATGTTCGAATCCAGTTCGTTCCACAAAAAACACTTTTACTTAGGATGTTAGCAACCTTAACTTGGCCCCTTTCATAAGCACCCGATGTAATAGATTTTTTGTCAAAATTAGAATAAGTATTTTAGATATAAGGTTTAGTAGTTTTGACTTGAATCTTTGTTGTAGGAATTCTTTTCAGTTCTGTTGTGAGAATTCCTTTTACCCGTCCTGGAATGAGTATTCGTCTAATTCTATTCTAAACAAGCGTGATATCAGCACATATTGCCTCTTCTTTTTTATTATTATTTTTTTCATATGCATCACCACTTATCAAGGCCCAGAGGCCACTCGAGGATAAGGTTCAAAGAGTGTACAGTAGTCAATTGGACAATACAGTAATCGTTAGTAATGGAAATTCGGTAACATTGTTAACTTAAGTGGAACGGCTCATCAAGAACTTGTTTACGTTGGACTTGAAGACAATCATATTGTAGTCAGCTGGAAATCAGGAAAACGGAAGATAGTTCCATAGGCGTGAAGTTCTAAGAAAGAAACTTTGTTCATGGAATCCACGTTTAGGTTTAGGCACAGATAAAGAGTGGGGGAAATTATTGATAGTGGTTACAGCTGGATGGGTGTTCCTCGTGAAAGTTTGGTAAGGGGTGACCATAAATTGGAGCTCAGTCGAGCACTTGCCATGAAAATAACGATAAAGCAGAGACAGACTCGCAACATGTCTTCTGTGGGATAGGGGTTGCAGGGAAGAGAATCCATTTCAAACGAGATCCATTCAATCCTCGCGTTTCTAATGTGACCAATTGATTTAAAGACGCATATCTAAAAAAACGCCGATGTTTTCAGCACCGCTTGAGAATTCTGCAATGTTGCCTACGTAACTTTAATTCGATTTCGAATTTAGGAAAATCAGGGAAAAAAGAACAATAGAAAAAAGGACAACGAAAAGAGAGCAATGATTGAATAAATATCGATTGAAAATAGATTTTAGAACCGTTCTGGCGAGATTATGGCTTTAAATTAAACTAAGCCTAATTCATATTTAAAAATAAATATTTTTAAATATTTAATTTAAGTTCTCTATCCTATTTCCCATTACCCAATCACCCCCCCCCCCAGGGAATGATGCCAAATAGTCGAAAAGGTTCAAGGAGGATGGGCAGACTGAGGAGAGAGCGCTGCCCAGACCTCCGCTGGACAAATGCCAAGAGAACTGGTACATTGGGGAGGCTTATTGCCACTCAAACTCCAGTGGAGACCAATGGCCGCTGCTCGTGAGAAATCAATGGTAAGCGGCTATTGCGATATTGGAAATTAATTTGCAAATGTTATCGAAAGAGGTGGAGAGTGCTGGAAATCTGGAGAGACTTGTTGTCACTCAGCTTCCAGGGAACATCACAGGTTATTCTCAAGAAGAAATCCTTTATGATCTGTGTGAAAGCTCCTTATAAGCCAATAATAATAATAATAATAATAATAATAATAATAATAATAATAATACCTATGCTCAATTTGCACATAGATATTATAATATATAAGATATATAAGATATATAATAATAATAATAATAATAATAATAATAATAATAATAATAATAATAATAATAATATGTATGTTTAATTTTTTCAATTTTTAAATATTTAATGTTGTTTTAAAGGAAATGAAATAGATTTTTCTAAGTGTTCATTTTTAAAAACATAGATATTCATTATATTTTCCAATGATTATATTACTATCAAAAATCAGTATATTAAAACGCTGTAACAGAGCGTGTTTGCACGGAGAGAAGTGACGTCACTGTAAGGAAACAGGAGAGTGGCTAAAGAGAAGACGATCACGTGAGAGAATACGACCACGTTAGAGAAGTGGGTGACGTCACAGCCACAACGTGGCCGGAGGATGAGGAAATAAATGTCGTTGTTGCACGAAAAGGTGAGTTCGAGTTATAATTTGTATTGGTCTCCTTTGGAATATAAACTGCTATAACGTGTGGGTCCCGTGTGTAAACGTGTACACCATTACAATACTATTACGAGATAAAATCTGTTATAATGCATAATGGGTTTTTCGTAAATAAATCAGTCATTTAAATTATTTTAATAGTTAAAAAAATCAATTTCTTCGTAACTGTTGAAACTGAAAGAAAATGTGAATCTTTGAACTATTTAAATATTATTGGGTCAACAACTATTTAAATATTATTGGGGGATGTGTGGTATATGTTCGTTCGTCACATATACTAGCAAAAATATACGACCAGAAGTTATTGCTAGCAATAATAAGTGATTTTTGTATAATGGTTACAGAATCGGTGTGCCAGGTTCGAGTCTTGATTAGGTAATAAATCAATTTCATTGTACTTAATATATAGTAGTGATTTCAAAAGTTGTAAAAAAAATGACTTAGGTGCCATCAGCTAGAATCGAAACCAAAACATTTAGACCTCCAGCCGCATCTCCTACCGATGTAGGTAAAATATATTAAACGACTTGAAGAAATGAATTGTCTGTCTGTCTCCATCTTGTTCAAACTACATATTATTCGAGACATAAGATCGTAGAGAGAGGCAGGTCAAATAAATGCATTTGGGGGGGGGCGTTATTTTATTGGTGTTTGTCCGGTACAAATAGCTATTAAGGGGTCAGAATTTTTTAATTGAAATGTGGCAGACGTAAGTCGACTTAAAGTATACTTGTACGTATGCGCAAATACATATACATTTATACGTTGAAGTTGATTTTTCTTAGCTAATTCTTACCACTCTGACGAGAGCTCAAACGGTAAGCACGAAGGCTGGAGCTTTGGGTGTTTGGTTTCGATTCTAGCTAATAACACCCAAGTTATCTTCTTTTTCGCTTTTGAAATCACTTCTATATATTGGGTAGAATATAATAAACAACAGAGAATTGGTTCTGTAATAATAAATACGAAATCTACGTGACTTAAAATATCATATTTAAGCGTATTTTATGACCGGGCAACGCCGAGCGCCCTGCCAGTGAATAAATAAACATACAACATTTATTAAAAAAAAAAAATTTCTATATTCCTGCTTCTCCCCGAAGTAGGTCAGTGAATGACATGCAGGTCAGAGTTCACGTGACTCTTACTGATAAGCTAATAGTATTTCTATTATCGGTCGACGCTCGTGAAAATAAATCTTTCAGAAAGCGGTGAGAGGAAAAAATGACGTTCAATAAGCGCGCGCTTTAATTTAATGCGATGGTGTAAGTTTGTTAAATAAAAGAAAAAGAACTTCGTCCAAAGAGAATTAAACGGACGAGAGAAACACGAGATCGGAAAGATAATCAAATAAACCTGTCACCAATATGATTACAATGAGTAATGGTTTCCGAGTTACGACTTCACATTTTTAAGAGATTTTTTTTCACGTCTAACGGTTGCATTGTCACGCTATATCTATATAATTATAAAACTCTGTGGACTGTCCGATAACTATTGCTTGCATCTTGTCTATCAGAAACATTTTTGTCATGGAAACCAGCTTGTTTGTAATAAAATTCACACTCCTTTCCAAAATCCAACAATATAGAATACAATCGTAACGTTCAACGCTGCCAAGACAAAGCTCGTTTCCTTTAATAATTGCATGAAACCTTACCAACCACAAATAGCTATAGCTAGAGATACTTTACCTCGTTCAAGCACCTTGGCTTAACGTTCACAGGAAACATGAGTTGGAATAAGTACATCGAGATCATTGCTAAGTCTACTGCAAAGAAGGTGGGCTCTCTCTATCTTGCTAGAAAGTTACTTATGCTTGAAAGTATCCTGTACCTCTATAAGGCCACCATTCGCCCATGTATGGAGTACTGTTGTCACATTTGGACTGGTGCATCTGCTACTAGTATCTCGCCCCTGGACAGGGTCCAAAAGAGAGTCGCTAACCTAATAGGTCCCGAACTGTCATCTAAACTTCAGCCATTGTCCCACCGACGAAATGTTGCATGCCTCTGCCTGTTTTACAAGTATTTTGATGGTGGATGCTCTGACGGACTACCCCCTCGACGAAAATACCCTCGACAAACCCGACAAGCAGCGAAGTCCCACCCCTACACAGTCGAAATCCCTAGATGTAAGAAAGCCTTTTACTCTAATAGCTTCTTCCCTAGAACTGCAAGACTTTGGAATTCTCTTCCGGTTACTTGATTCCCCTACTGTACTGACATGCAGAAGTTCAAGTGTAATTTGAACAGACATCTTGCTGCTAAACTCCCTACATAGTACCCCTGCAACTTAGGTCCCTGATAGTAGCCCCCTACATCAAAGTGGCAATGTTTGGGCTGAAGATGTAATAATAAAAAAAAAACAAGCTTCCGTCTTTGCGTAACTTGTTGACATAGTTTCAATTCACGAAACTATGTTTTGGTTTCGGTTTCGATTCTAGTTGAGGCAGTCAAATCGTTTTTTTTTTTTTTTAAATCTTGACCATGTATTGTGTACAATGTAACATGAAATAATTGACTCTATAATAATACATACGAAATCTGCATGAATTAAAATATCATATTTAAGCGTATCTTACTACCAGACAACGCCGGTCGATCTGCTTGTTGACAAAATATCATACTAAAATTTGAAATAGCATTTTCGTCGGTCGGTCACACTCAATTTTGTAATGGAATTTTTCTCATTCTGTTTTACTTAACTTTGAAAAATCATATTCGTCGGTTTTGACTCTTGCTTGAAATATCATTTTTGTCGGTTTGTCAAACTTGTTTAAAATATCATTTTTGTTCGTTACGTTTAAATTTGAAACATCGTTTTCGCCGGTCTGTAACTATTAAGTTTGAAGCAACATTTTTGTCAGTTAATAACGCTTAATTTTTTAAATATTTTTGTTAGTTGATAACGCTTAATTTTGAAATATTATTTTTGTCAGTTGATAACGCTTAATTTTGAAATATTATTTTTGTCGGCTAATAATGCTTAATTTTGAAATATCATTTTTGTCAGTTGATAACGCTTAATTTTGAAGTATTATTTTTTGACAGTTTATAAAGCTTAATTTTGAAATATTATTTTTGTCAATCCATATTGCTGACGTTTAAAAAGAGTGTTTTTGCCAGCCGGTTACTTTAATATGAGTTTCTTTTGTCTGTTTAGCGTAACTTTGTAATAACATTTTAGTCGGTTTATCTTAAATTTCAAATAGTATATTTTTATCTGTCACGCTTATGTGACAAACTTGATATAACAAGTTTTTTTTTTAATCTGTCAGGCTTAAGTTTTATATAAGTTTCATTTTGTTTGTCCCGGTTGAGCTTGAAATAATATTTTCATCGTTGAACGTCCCTATTGAATGAACGTGTCCAAAAAAATAGACTCGTCTGCATTCTGTTAAATATATTTTTGTATCGATTTTCGTAGCATACTTTCCATTCATTTTTGTTTTCTATTTTTTCTTTCGCTGTTTTAAATTAAATTCCAATTCTAGTAATGAACTTAATAAATTGCCAGACATGTTTTTGATCTTGTGCGTCATCTTTAAACATATTTATAAAGTTCGAGATATGTGTAATCGAATTAAAGTTTTCAACTTCTTTGTTATCGACAGTTTCCTCAATTATATTATTAGTACGTGATGCCATGTCGTCCCCCGTTCGACAACCGCCGATCCCAACGCTGTTTTCGTGGTCTTCTTCTCTTTCGTCTACTCTTCTCGTTCTGCCATGCCGTCCTCTCTCACACATCGGCGACTGCCGAGGGGTGAACTGGTTTACAAGTATGAAAAAATAGAACACAGCCTCCGACACTTTCTATAAATAGTAGTTGCACTCTGGTTGTGTATTTGACGCCATCGATCTATTACACACTAAGGTCCACACCGTAAGTTTATGTTGATGCCATGTTCGGCAGTCGGTTGATCTATTCATCTCGATCTCTTAAAGCTCTCTCGATCTTATCGAAGACGCAACCTGCCTACTAACACCCAATTCGCAACTCACTTTAACTTTTATCATTAATTGTCACAAACCCAAAACTGTCCACAAACCGTACCCAACTGCCGTGAACTGTCGCAAAACGCAAGTTCACTCCTAAAATAATTTATCTTCCCCAATCATGGCTACATCTGGACCAACAATCACACCTCAGCTTCCTTTTTTTTTCCTTGGTGAACAACTTCCTATCCATTGTCTTTCCACCAACCCTATTTTCTATACGTTTGCCGATAAACTTGTTTCCTCCTGTCTTTTGTCATAATTTTTTTCTCTTTCTCACCCCATTTCCCAACACTTTGGGGACCCCGATAGTATCACAAGTACTGTATTGCGAGTCACAACGACGACGACGACGGTAGTGGTGGTGGTGGTGGTGGTGGTGGTGGTGACGATGATGATGATGATGATAATTGACACAATACAACGCACGGTCATAATGAAAACAGACGAAATACGGAAAACCTCTCGTATGCGGAACCAACCTACATAAAACACAAACGCTTACAAATCAGAGAAACAGGAAAAACACACACACACACACACGCACACACACACACACACACACACACACACACACACACCTGCAGTGATCAAAATTGAAAAAATGAAAAAAATATAATCCTAAAGATAAGAATAGTATGTCGAAGTATCTAAATAATACGAAAAGTGTATTAGTTTTTATTTTCAATATTTCCGTATAACATAAGAAAATATGTTTCTGGATAGGTATAATCTAGGCACCGACAAAACTGGGGGGGGGAGCAGGTAAGTACTCTTTGGCGGACGGTCTTTTTAAAAATCGACTAAAAATCAGGTAATTATCCAATCAATCGAAAGTATAATCTGCATATCTCAAACTTTTAACGTGCCATTTTTACCTATTTGTTTTTACTGGTGCAATTTTTATATATATATATATGTTTCTGTAATCACCCGTGCTAGGGAGATTACGTCTTCAGGCCACGATAATCTTCGAAAATTTCGTGGCCTGAAGACGTAATGTTCCCCAGCACGGGTGATTACAGAAACATGTATGCACATATGTAGCCATCAATGCTTGTATAAATAAATTTAATAGACCTGCTCTGTTTACTCATTGAGCACTTTTTGGTAGACACATGTTGTTTCCATTGGATGTACTTCTAGGAAACTAAACTCTACTGCCTATATATATATATATATATATATATATATATATATACTGGGAGCAGACACTCATTTTAGGCTTGTCTCAAAAAGTAGTTGTAGTTCTGGTATTGCACTATCGAACTATATAAATGAACATTGTGTTATTAATATTCATACGTGAATATTAAACTGGAATATATATATATATATATATATATATATATATATATATATATATATATATATGTGTGTGTGTGTGTGCGTGCGTGCGTGTGTGTATATATATATATATAAATATATATATATATATATATATATATATATATATATATATATATATATATATATATATATATATATAGGTGCGTGTGTAAAAAACAGCATACTTCATTTTTTTTATTGCCGCTGTAAAATAAAATAAGTGTGAATTTTCGCTTTGGCGCATTTCGTTTCAAATCTTACAATTACAAATGGAGTGTTTTGCTTGTAGTATTTAACTAAATGAAAGAGAGGATTGCCCGTGAGACATGAACCATATATTTTAACATTCCACTGAATCTGTTCGGGGTTGGGAATGTTTGACTTTCCTTTTTATAGCTATTACAAAGGCAGTTTTTTTTTGGGGGGGGGGGGGGGCTTATATATAGTCACTACAAAGGTCGTCTTTATTTATTTGATAGACGCGTAAAAAAAAGAGTTTATGCTCCAAATGAAAAGTCGAAACATTCGATTTAGAGATGAAACACAGGCGAAGGTAGCTGCTAATTTCTTTGCGTTGCCATGGAAACCAAAGCGAGTAGAAAAAAAGGCATGAGTATAACTTCTTATCTTTCAATTAAGTCAAGAATTATTTCGATCTTTATATAAGTTTACATCTACAGTTCAAGACATGCGTCCTAGCATGTCTTTAGGTAAGCTTGGTCTGTCGATGTGTATGTTGGTTTGCGTTTAAAATAGCACTTGCGTTGCTTTGTCACGCTTACATTTTAGTGCTTGTGTTTGTCAGTCATACTTAAAATTTATATAGTGCTTCCGTTGGTCTGTCACGCTTATGTTCGAAATAGAATGTTCATTGGTTTCTCATGCTCAAGTTTCAGTGTTTTTTGTTTTGTTTTTTTTTTTAGACCGCCATATTTAAGTTTTATATGGGGTTTCCGTTACTCTGACACACTTAAGTTTGAAATAGCATTTTCGTTGATGTGTCATGTTTAAATTTCAGTATTTTTGGTCATCTATTGTTGTGTAGTGGTGTGTACATACCAGGGACGATTATTTAACGGGACGTGACGTATAATGGGGACGACATTTATATAACGCGGCGTATACGGCGGCGACGACGACGAGACATTTATAATATAACTAGCGGGGGGTACCCGACATTATCCGGGTGTTTGGAGGTGTAAAAGAAAAAAGTTTTAGTAGTCAGGCAGGCTCGAACCCGTGACGCGCTGACGCGAAGACTGAAAAGAAAGTGAAAGAAAACGTTACATCTTACCGCTACGATACAAGGCCATAGGAAGCAAAAAGCGTTCAAATTTAGCGATGTCAATCAAAACATTTACTTGCTAAGTGAATGCAGGAATGAACGTTGGCTGGAGGCCAGTTAAGCTTGACGCCATTTCATTTATTTGTTTCCCCATAATGTTGGGGAAACCAAGCTCCTCCGAAAAAAGGGGAACTCTCCAATGAATACCAATTGTCTGATATGAATGGTTTCCCCCCACATTGATCAAAGCTGATAGCCTTCAATACGTGCCGGCCACGAAGGGGAAGCGAATCGTTTTGTTTCGATTCAGTTTCGAATCGAAAAGACAAACAAACACTGGAAACCATTTTTTTTTTTAACTCGCTCAAAATAAATGTAGAGACGAACTCCGTTCGCAAATCGTAAATATTATAATCTAGGGAGTATATAAAAAGTTCTCCAAAATAGTACCCCCCTCGAGAATACCCCCCCTCGAAAAAAGCCTTTGCTAGACATACAAAAACGCGTAGATAGATAGATAGATAGATAGACCGTAAATAATTGGATCGACACTTTCTTGTGTTCGACCCATTACATAACGCTATTTCTCCACATTCCTAGAATATTATCCAAGTAGCAATAAGTTATTCTTTCCAACTTTTGATCACTGAGTTCGATTCTAGCATTTTCCTTTAAAAATATTATTTTCGATCTTATTTACTTCGTTTCTCTAATTTCCAGGATTTGTCACTTTCCATATTCAACGCTATCGTACAAATTTGATTTCGTGATTCTGTTGGTATTTCACGCTCAAGTTTGAAATAGCATTCATCACGCTTAAGTCTATCACGCTTAAGTTTTAGTATTTTCGTTTATTTGTAGCATTTAAGTTTTACATAGTGTTTCCGTTGGTCTGTCATGCTTAAGTTTAAATAAAAAAAGGCTTTTCGGTTTTCGTTCTTTTGTCACGCGTAAGTTTTAGAGATTTTGTTGGTTTACTATGCTTCAGTTTTATATAGTACTCCCGTTTGTTTGTCATGCTTAAGTTTGAAACAGCATTTTTTGTTTATTTTCAAATCTCCGTCAGGTTTTTATACTTAAAGCTTAAATAACATTCTCGTTATATCTGAAGTATGACTTTTGTCAGTCTGTCAGGTTGAAAACTCAAATTGTATTGCATCAGATTTAATTTTTTCGCTTGTTTATCAGGCTTATGAATAAAATTGAATTTTGGTTCGTTTGTAAACATCTGTTCGTTGGTTTGTGACGTTTAAATATAAAATGGCTTTTTCATTAATCGTGCAGATTTAATGTACGCATCTTAAGTATTTTAAATGAAAATGCCTTAAAGTATATCAACAAGTACACTCATGAACAAAAAAAAATGGGCCAGGAAAGAAATTTACAATTTATTGCACAAAAAGCTGCATTACACAAAATGCAATTAAATAATAAACGAAAATGAGTAAAAAATATAAAGAGCAAGATATTTACTTTAATAAAAACTTAGTATGGAATGGAATTGCCCTTAGATCTTTTTAAAAGATCAATTCTTTTTATCATGCTCTCAACCAACTTGGAGCACTGTGAAGAGGAGATGTTATTCCATTCTCTTTGTACTGCTTCCCATAATTTTTCTTTGTTGGAAAAAGTTTTTCTAACTAATGCACGAGATATTATAGCCCAAATATTTTCCATTGGGTTCAAATCTGGGCTTTGGCCAGGCCAAAAAATCACATCAATTGAATTATCAGTAAGCCACTTCTTTGTGACTTTTGCTGTGTGTGCAGGGGCATTATCATGTTGAAAAATAATGTCATTGTTCATTTCTAACTTCTGGATGCTTGGTAATAGACCTCTTTCTAATATTTGATGTATTCTTTGGCATTAATTGATGCATCACATCTGATAATTTCCCCAACTCCTGCAGCAGAAAAGGTCCCCCATACCATTATTCCTCCGTTTCAATGTTTTTATGCAATTCGGTGAAAATCTTTCTCCGGATCTTCGGATGCAACGTTCAGGGGCATCACTGGCAAGGCAAAATCTTGATTCGTCCGACCAGAAAACATTTCTAAACCAATCTGCATCTTTCGTACCATAACATGATGCAAATGTCTTTCTGTCGCTGATGTTCTTCTTAGTTAACAAAGGTTATTTTGCACATCTTTTTGATGAAAATCCCATTTCCTTCATCCTTCTGGATATTGTCACTCTAGAAAGAGAATTTCCTTTTGCTGTTTCGAATTGTTTGCTATGGTCAACATAAGTTTTTTTGCGATCCTTCAAAACGGTCATTTTAAGCCTGTGATCGTCTTTCATTGTGGATGCTCTGGGGCGACCAGAACCAACTTTCCTGCTCACTGTGCCTTCAATTTCGAACCTTTGCCCAATTCTCTTCACAGCTGAAAGAGATGTTGCCACCTTTTCTTCTTTCAAAATGTCGAAAATCTGCTTGTAAGTCAAATTTGCCCGTCGTAATCCTGCAATTCGGTTTTTAATTTTTTCGTCAAAATGTCGTCTTACTTTTCTTGGACTCATCTTTAATACTAATAATCTGAAAAATACTAAATAACAGCTAATTATTAGCAAACAAGCGATAAAAATTTAAAAAATTGTTTTCTTTCCAATTTCAATCATGGCTCATTTTTATTTGTTCCAATTTTAATCAGGGCCCATTTTTTTTTGTTCACGAGTGTATATATATATATATATATATATATATATATATATATATATATATATATATATAAACTACCCGATGTAAACTACCCGATGTGTATATATATATATATATATATATAAACTACCCGATATATATATATATATATATATATATATATATATATATATATATATATATATATATATATATATATATATATATATATATAGGGTAGGTTTTATTATGTTTTAGAAGCGTTGACTGTAATTTGAATTTAAATATAAAATACCTATGGAATACGTTTTAAGATTTTAAAAAAATAATAAACACTTCTTTATTTTCATAATTTTGCGTTATAATTGGACTGAAAACGTCTTTCATACGTATTTTATTTTAAAATATATATATACATATGCATAAATATATATATATATATATATATATATGCATATAGATAAACATATATATATACTATATATAAACACATATATATATACATACATATATATAAATATATACATATGTATAAACAAATATATATATATATACATATATATATATATACATATATATATATATATATAATTATTTTTTACTATACTAATTAAATACCTACAGATACTAGTGTTTCATCCTTTTGGGCATCTTCAGTGCAGGGTATATATATATATATATATATATATATATATATATATATATATATATATATATATATATATATATATATAATAATTAAATACCTACAACACTAGTGTTTCATCCTTTCGGGAATCTTCAGTGCAGGGTATATATATATATATATATATATATATATATATATATATATATAAGAGCAAATAGTTAATAAAACATGTTAAAAAACACTTGTAAAAAGAGTTAAAAACATTTAATCTGAAAAGGAAACACTAGATAGATAAATGGATAGTCCTTAATCCGCGGAGTTTCGAAGAAATACTTTCCTTCTCATCAGAGTGTAGGAATTAGCAAAATGCGGGATCGGATTTTGCATATAAAAGTATTTGATGAAACTGCAAGTAAGTAGCACTAATTTAAAAAGTTAAAAAAAAATTGCTGTCATCAGTTAGAATCAAAACCAAAATAGTTAGTGCCTCAGCCGCGTTTTGTACAGTTTGATCTATCGACGGATAGATAAAGAAGGTTAAAACTTAACCCACTTCAAGCTACGAGTGAATTTGCGCATGCACAAAAGTACTAGAAATATGTCGGAAAGTTGAAATGAAGATTTTGGCATTTCAGCTTGCCGACATATTTTTGTACGCGTAATTCATCGATCCAAGCAATGATCTGACTCATTATAAACCATCATTAATGAGTATTATTTCTTGTTAAGTTCAGTGTCATGTGACTCGTAGTTTAACGGATTATTGGTTAAATATTTCCACGCGCACGTACATACATCTACTGCTTAGTTTATTTACAAGAGTAAAGTGATTCTGTTAAAACTATTCGGATCACACATACGCGCCCCTACACACACTCATATATATATAAAACTTAATATATCTGTCTGTCTGCCTGCATTTTTTCCAACTATATCTCCACCGAAACGGTGGATCGCAGAACGGTGCGAGACGGTTCAAATGGTTGAATTTTTTGTGGGCCGTTTTTATGTTTATGTTTTGAAATAGTTGCTAAGAGAGAAAAAAGGTCAGAATAAAAAGAAAGCAGAACTTGTCAATTGTTAAGTCGACTTCATGTCTTCTACGCATGCGCAGACATTTATACGTTAAATGAGATTTGTACGGTAATGTGAGTTTATATTCAGCTTTTCATTGCTCGACTGACGGTGACTCATTCGATTACGTCTCAGTCAGAAGCGCTTTAAGTTTTGGTTTCAGTTTCGATTCTAGCTGATGGCACTCAAGTTATTTTTTTTTTTACTTTTGAAATCAAATTTTTTTATACAGCGTTTACCATTTGTTAAAAATAAATGATTGTTTGTTTAGCTAAAGCATAGTGTAATTGAAAGTTAGTTTTTAGAGACTAGTGAGGGAATCAATGTCACTCTAAATAATTTACGTGATTAAAATAGGAATTAAACCGATATGTTACAACTATTGATATTTTGTGTCATTTCTTTAGAAAAAAATAATTGGAGATAACTCCATTAGTTACGTTTATTTGAATTTTGAAATATCGGCAAAAATTCTACCACTGATAAACTAAATTTTTATTTTTTATTTATATTTTTCCTCTTTTTTATTTCTTAACACTTGGCGGAGTGGAGTCTATTGTTTCATACATACACTCATTGACCTTTTCGCCAATCAGACGCGTTTTCTCAAATAGAACATATACCCTTTGATATCCATGACGACGCTTGTAGACCTTTTAAAGCGGGGAAATACATTCAGTCAACGTCGTTCGACACTTGAAAGCAAAACTAATATTACATTGTCACAAAGAAAACAAAAAATAAAACAAAAATAATTGTACAACATATATATATACTAGCATTTCGGCCCGGCGTTGCTCGGGTGTTTGGAGGTGTATGCTGAGCAATAAAAACAAAAAAAAAGCGGTCAATTTTTTAAAACTTTGACCCCTATTATGACCTCTTAACATTTATTGTTTTGGGTTCAAATCAAGTTAAGTTAGATCCATGTCCAAGGAACATGTATCTAAAGTTTCAAGTATCTAGACCCAAAATTGTCGGAGGAGTTTGGTAGAGTTCTTTTCAATCTCTTATTTCATCCTTTAGTCCTCAGATCACACGTGCAAGAGGGTGTTAGATATTGACCGGGCAACGCCGAAGGTGTGCTAGTCGATGATTATTATGATCGTTATTAAATTTATAAAAATAGAATGTCATAAAAATGTTATCTGTTGTGATAGGATCCACTTAATTAGCATACGTGGAGTGTCAACCATATAAATGTGGTTCGTATTGTAAAAGCGGGAGAGACCCAACGAGAGACTCAGAGAGACAGTGAGATCGAGAGTCGACGACTACTCAGCCGACACCTTCTCAAGGGACGACTTCCCCATGACTATACCAATGGACTCTATGTAAATATTGTATATACTTTGTTGTTCTTAATATATCTGTTCTAATTTACTTTTGTGTTGTAGTTATTTATTTCATGTGTTTAGTCGAGTTTCAACATTATCATAGCGAAATAAATATTTACAGATAAAATTATTTATGTTAAAATGTTTTAATAGAAAAGAATGTTAGAACACAAACAACAATTTAAAAATAGGTTTTACCTCTGGAGTCTGACGTAGCATTACGTATATGTCCTTTAAAGTGAAGTGGAATTTAGGAAAGATAGCTTGAAAGACACGTATTATTTTGTTAGTCAAGACTCAGGAGTCAGGAGTCAAAGAGAGCAGATTGTGATAGCTCCCAGTTGAGGGGATTAGAAATAGCGATTGTCTAGGCTCAGCGTTGCAGCTTTTAAATGAGGCAAACATCCAAAATAAAGCTGCAGTAAAATGCAACCAAAACTTCGAGTTGTACGAATCTTCAATTGCAGCTTTTCCGAGGATCCGTCAAACAAGACCAAAGACGAACCAATGGTCGATGTAAAACCCGACTGTTATGTGTCTCTTTCTGTTGTAAATGTTACATGTTCGTTGTTAAGCTGTATCTGTTAATATATCAACACTGTCGTAAGTGTTATACACGCATCAATTCAACGAGCTCTGGTTAGACGAGTATAATGTAAAATGGAAATAGACGACACACGTATATACACAGACATGACAGAAAAGAACAAACACAAAGATAAATATTTTCCTAAGATTAATATATGTTTATTTATATTTACAGATAAGAATAGTGCTGACAAAAATAAACAACATTATCTCATTCAAATTGCATCTACAAACATTGAAGCATGCCATGAACTAAAGAAGTATCAGACCTATAAGAATTTCTGCGAGCACAAATCGTGGGTCAACATGGAGATGGTCTTTGTCAACACAAACTAGCAAGAAATCTTTAAATAACCGTTAATAGAGTGATCGTACAATTCACAAGAGAGGATAAAAAGTGCACAAAAACTTGCAACACAATCTGATGTCAGTCCCAGAAAAGCTGTCAGGTATTTTCACGAGCTGGGCTTCTATGGAAGAGCTGCGAGAAGGAAACCTCTTAATGTCCTACCAGAAAATATTGGGCTCGTGAGATGTGGGAGAGACGTATGACCTTTTGGACCAATGTCTTTTTCTCTGATGAATCACGATTTACATTATTTCACGACAGCGGAAGGGTAGGGTTATGAGGACCCATTCAGCAAGCGTTTCACTTAAAAAAGACTGAAGCCAATGCTGAAATATAGGATTTCTCGGTTATGGTATGGGTTGCAGCTTAGAATGATGCTCACTTAAACCTTGTGGAGTGCGAAGGAAACATCAGTTCTGCTAAATATTTCCACTATTACATGTAGGACACCTACCAATATTATTAAGTGGTAAAATGAACCAAGACGGAGCTCCTTGTTACTTTGCTAAGGTGGCACAACATTGGTTGAACCAAAATGGGATTAATAAACTTCCATGGCCAAGCCAGTCCCCGGATATGAACTCAACCTTTGGGACATATTAGACTGGAACCTTTGCGAAATGAAAAGGAAACCATCTTTTAAGTTAGAACTTTTAGCATTATTGCACTAGTAATAGCTTATAATCAGAATCTGATTTGTAGGTGTGAAATAAAAACAACATATTATTTTATAGATCAACCGTGTTGTGTTTTACTCGATGTCAATGTGTATATATCTTGGACTAGTGATAAAATAGATGTTAACAATTATATATATTAGAAAGCGCGTTCGAATACATTACAATAGAGTACATGCAGATGATTGCATCAGGAAGTATTGGTTATTAAATTTGTGACCATTTATTTTTGATTTTGTCCTATACGTTTATTGAAATAAACTGTGTCTATTTGTTTCTGTTATATCGGTGTATATACAAGATACACATATACATAATGTATATATATTCCCCCCAGTATACAACAGGGGTAAGAATTCCGGTTTTCTGGTACAGAATCTATCAAGTTAAGACATTGTTGGCTAGGTTGTGAGCTTAAAGTATTTTTCCTTGGCTTTTTTTTTACACAGGAGTCACCACTTATCAAGGCTCAGAGGTCACTCGAGGATAAGGGTTAAAGAGTGTACGGTAGTCAATGGGGCAGTAACATAGTAATCATTAGTAGTGTAAATTTGGTAAATTGGATTACTTAAGGGGAACGGCTCATCAAGAACATTTTTACGTTGGACTTGAACACGACCATATTGTAGTCAGCTGGAAAGCAGACAAACGGAAGAGAGTTCCACAGGTGTGCAGTTCTAAGAAAGAAGCCTTGTTCGTGGAATCTACGTTTAGGTTTTAGCACAGATAAAAAGTGGGGGAAATTATTGATAGTGTTTTCAGCTAGACTAATGTTTCTTGTGAAAGTTTAGCGAGGGGGGCATAGATTGGAGCTCAGACGAGCACTTGTCATGAAAATAACGATAAAGCAGGGACAGAGCTCCTTAGATAAAATGGCTTCATGCCTTGTCTGGGGCGATTTCTTAAAAAAAATGTAAACAACTCCCAGAACATTACCTTGAGTTTACTTTGAAAAGCCTCATAACTTTTCTTTATTTTAGTTTGTCCTTTAATCCGCACATTCCATATACGATTTTTTTTTTTTTTTTTTGAAAAATGAGGAAATAATTCCTTTTTTTTTTTTTCTGAATCGTATCTATCCACCTAACACTTTTCGTTCGTTCGTTTTTGACCTTGGAGTAATGTAACAGAACACCTGACGCGTCTTAGCTGTAGTAGCAGCTGCATGACACGCATGCAAATGACCAAGCCGATGCACGATGTTACGTCACAGGGAAGGAAGATAATAAAAAGAAAAAAAAGCGGAGAGAAAAGAAAAGGACACCACGTAGCGAAGAACGGGAAAAGGGCATGTCAGGTAAGATGAACGTGTGGCCAGTTGTGGCAAGAGACTTTTAAGCCCGTGTCGAGATGACAGGGTTTTGTTAACTACATAGCAGACGCGATGAACTAAGAAGCCGACGCAGTTGATGTCAGCACAGATAGGAGGTGGATTCGTCGATTTCACAGTGGCGATTTCAGAGACGTGAGTAACAAAGCACGTTCAGGACTTTTACGGTCGAAGCATCAAAAGAAGTTGGTATAAATGCATTTAAGATGATGGTGGCTATGTAGAAAAATAAATTCCCTAGCACAAAAAGGTCGCTTGTTTTAATAGCAATACTCCCGTCTTGGTAGCCCTTTGACGTTTTAGTTTTTAAGTTTAAATAAATAGGATGATTTACGTTTGGAACGACCGTTGTCTATACAAAGTATAAAAATTTGAAGTTATCTTAAATTTATTTTTATCAAAATTACAAATACATGCAGATGATGATGATGATGATGATGATGATGATGATGATGATGATGATGATGATGATGATGATGACAAAAACTTTTCAAAAACTTTCTGCTTCAAGGAAGGCGGGCCCTCATTACCGTGCCAAAAGGCTATTTACAACTGAGAGTATCCTGCATCTCTACAACATCTACCACTAGTCTCTCGCTCCTAGACAGGGTTTAAAAAAACGAGTCGCCAACCTAATAGGTTTTGAACTATCAACTAAACTCCAACGTCTGTCCGATCATCGAAACATGGCATCCTTGTGCCTGTTTCACAAGTATTTCAATGGTAAGTGCTCTGACAGACTGAGCATTCGTACCCCGTTCGCCAATACCCTCGACCAACCCGACAAGCAGCAATATCCCACCTCTGTAGAGATCCCTAGATGCCGTAAAGAGGATGGTTTGAGCCTGCCATTTTTTGTTCCCTTTCCATTTTATGATATCATAGAGTTGATATTATTAATACCAATCAATATTAAGATTTTGTTTCTATTATTAATATCACGGAGCTTCTATTAGCATCATAGAGTTGGACTACTGCTCTTTGGAATTCCCTCCTGGACCCCTGCTTCCCTGACTGTACTGACATGAAGAAATTCAAGTGTAATGTGAATAGACATCTTGCTGCCCAACCCCATAAATAGTATCCCTGCAAATCTGGTCCAAATAGTAGCCTTCGCGACTAAGTAGCTCTGTGCCTTGTTCGGGGTGAAATTACAATAAAAAAAAAATAGATGAGGCATTGTATATTAAAAGATAAACGAATCTGGTCAAATGTCCGATAAGTATTTATTATATTAAGTTGCAAACAGACTGACCAAACCATATAAAATCTATCCTTGTGGACAAAGGGGTGGGGAAGTGGTCTATTCGAAGACGTGAATTGTTTAAACAGAGTCATTTGGAACATTTCCCAAACGAAAACGTGCTGCTTTTTAGACGATAATAAACGGTTTTAGGGTTAGCGTTAGAGTAATCGCTTTTATCGGTCGTATCATTAGATTAGTTATTCACGGCGAAACCAACGCGGGAATATCAACTAGACATCACTTCTCATCGGGATGCGAGTGATATGGGGTTGGTTAGGAAAGAAGGAATAGCGGAATGAAGAGGAAAAGAAAGTGCAGAAGAATAATAAGTGAAAGACGAAGGAAAAAGAGAATTCGTAAAGGAAAAAAGTAAAGTAAATAAATGGGAAAAAAAGAAAAAAACGATTACTGTCATACAAAGTAAGGAAAAGGGATCGGAAAATTGAGGAAGGAATAAAAAAAAAAAGGAATAATGAAGGCGAAAAAGAAAGAAAAGAAGAAGTTAGAGACGACGATTAAGAGAAGCGAATGAGAATGAGGATAATAATTCTAAGGGGAAGAAGGAAAGTGAAATAGAAGTGAAAGAAGAATGAAAGTTGAAGAAAAAACAATGGAAAAATAAAGAAAATCAATAACAAGAAGAAAAAGAAGAAGAAGAAGAAGAAGAAGAAGAAGAAAAATAAGAAGAATGCGTGACTTATATATATATATACATACACACACACACACACACACACACACACATATATATATATATATATATATATATATATATATATATATATATATATATATATATATATATATACCCGTTCACATACACGTGAACATTTAGTTAATGTTCGTAGATATGATATCTACCGCCTGCATATCAGCAGTAACTATCTTAGTTTTATAAGACGCGTTACTTGACCTGGTTGCAAATATAGCTGCTTCCGCTGCATGAACTCTTACTCAGCCCCTCCTCCAGTAACAAACAATAAAATAGCAATGCCCTGTAATCACTTTGAGGAGTATAATTTTTCAGTTGATATATAACCCTTTTAAACTAATCCGTTAACATTAACCACCAACGCGGGGGCGCAGAAATACCTGGATTAGGACCTAGGCACGAGGAAACCCCTCTCTGTGCTGATGGACCCGTAGATCTTACCAGGTCATCCGTCTAGAAGGAAAACTCTGAAGCTAAACCTAAGGGGAGGAAGGCCTTTCCAGTCTTGGATGACAACCTTCCTAAAGCTGATGACTCAAACAAATTACCAGTCTGCAAACCTAAACTGCTTAAGGAGTAGATAGGCACTGTATATCGCCCGGCTTCTATACTCCTTCTTTGCCTATTAGCTAGGCGTAGAGGTCGAATCACAGCGAGTCGATCGACCTTCAGTGGTTGATCTTTTTTCCCCACCCCCGACACATCCCATCCCCTAAACTGGGCACTTGGGAGTACTTGAATGCCATAATGCCAGTACAAGTAGATTGGGTTGGCCATCGTCTGATGGGTTGGGGGTACCGGATAGACAGTTCCTGGCTGCTGTTCCCGACTGGTAGTACAGGAACCTTAACTCTTTGGTAGCGCTTAGAGCGGCTGCGCCATCAACAGTTGTATAATATCGGGTTGTTTGTAGTGCCATGTCGCACATGGAAAGAGACCCTGCCCTCATTCCCGGTGGGCTATCCCGAGGCCACAATCCTAGTAGATGGCAGGACAACTGACGGTCTGCTTGTGTTGCATGTCTGGTATTCTGCATAACCACTTGTTCAGCATCCCTTACCTAAACTGAAACCTTAAAAAAATGACAGTACAAAAAAAAAATACGCTAAAATCAGGCCCAAACTCAAGGAAAACCAACCTGCCTTCTCCCTTGAGGCTTGCATTTACGAACATCCGTGGGCTTAGAACTAATTTAAATGATGTCGAAGCATTTCTCCTAACAAACACCCCGGATATCGTAGCACTAAGTGAGACTAACCTACACTCCTCCATCCCCTCAAACTACTTTTACATGCTTGACTATCTTTCACTCTGCCGTAAGGACTCTGACAGACATATGCACGGACTTGGAGTCTACATTCATAACACCCTCCCCTTGACTAGAGAAACAAACCTAGAATCGGACGATCAAGCCTTTATGTGCTTTAGACTAAACATACAACATAACATTAGCTACTTTTATTTTCTCTACCGCTCTCGCTCGACCCAGGGCTGCACCATAATAAACAAAGTCTCTGACAGCATAGATACAGCACTATCCCTCGACACTAGCGCACAAGTACATGTATTTGGTGACTTTAATGTCCACCACAAAAATTCTGGATTCTCTACTTACACAGATGCAGCGGGCAGCACAACACATAGCTTCGCTATATCTCACTCCCTATCACAAATGGTTACGTTTCCAACCCGTTTCCCTGACCAGCAAGAACAACACGCATCACTTCTAGATCTGTTTTTGACCACAGTTCCCAATGATTGTATGACAAATGCTGACAGCCCACTCGGGAACGCTGATCATGCAGTGATAATGGTCGAAATTGCCCTAAACTCTAGAGCCAAAACTGAAGAGCCAGTGCTCAAAACAACGAGATATTATAAAAAGGCTAACTGGGAAGCCATCAGAGATCGTATCAGAGATGCCCCATGGGGAAATATTTTTCTCTTCCTGCTGAACAGTGCGCAAATGAAACCACTGAATGGTTCAAAACGGCAATTGAAGCACATGTTCCCATGCGGAAATTTTATAGCAAGCATCACTCTCCCCAATGGTTTACTTAGACTTGCGCAACTGCCATTGCTCAAAGGCAGCATGCATACCGCAGATTTAACCGACATAAGTCCAGTTCAAACAGATAGAAGTATATAGAAGCCAGAAGTAACGTCAAGAAAGAAATAGCGACAGCTAAGAGACAATTTACTGAAACCACTAAAAAACGCATCGAAGCACAAAAATTAGGAACGCGTGACTTCTGGAAAATCTACAACAGTGTAGTAAATAATGGGCAATCAACAATTCCCCCACAAACCAATAATCACGAGGTTGTTTGTTCAGCAACCGACAAGGCTAATATGCTTGCCAGTCGGTTTGCCTCAAACTCCACACTGGACTCTTCCAACCACCCCCTGCCTGACCTTTCTTTGCGGACAGACGCCACGCTAGACGATCTAAAAATCACCCCTGCTCAGGTGCATGTTATCATAAAAACCTTGACACTTCCAAAGCATGTGGACCTGATCTCATCCCAGCTGTGCTATTAAAAAAGTGCTCAGCCGAAGTAGCTCCAGTTCTCTCCAATCTCTACAACAAATGCCTTAATGAAGCTTGCTTTCCGGGCTGTTAGAAAACTGCTTCTGTGGTACCAGTATTCAAGAATTCTGGCGAAATAACTGACCCATCAAATTATCGTCCCATTAGCATCCTCCCACTTTTTGCCAAAATATTTGAGACCATAATTAACCATGCTCTAGTTCATCACCTTACAGATGCTAAAATTCTGACTGACAAACAATATGGATTTAGACAAGCCCGTTCCACATCAGACATCCTCACTATAATCTCTGAACGTATATACCATTCACTGGACAAAACGGGGAGGGCAGAGCGGTAGCTCTAGATATATCTAAGGCTTTTGACAGTGTATGGCATGAGGGTCTCCTCAGGAAAATTAGATCATACGGTATCACTGGTAGAATACTTAACATAATTAAATCCTTCTTAGATAAGAGAAAAATCCAGGTTGATCTCGACGGTCGTACATCTAAACAATATGGTATAAATGCGGGAGTGCCTCAGGGGTCTATCACTGAACCTCTATTGTTCCTAATATTCATTAAGACCTCCCCGACAAAATTGCCTCTGAGATGGGTATATATGCTGACGACACCACACTCTATAACAGGCATGACAGGAAAACAAATAAACACATAGAAAAAACACTACAAGATGACCTCCAATCTGTAGTGGAATGGGGACAAAAATGGATGGTCACATTCAATATTGTCAAGACTAAACTGGTTTCCTTCAATAATTACAAGAAACCTTCTCTTTTTATACCCAAAATTGGCGGGGGAGTTGTGTAGAGTTCTCGAATGTCAAATCGTTTAACTTTAACCTCTTAATAGCCAAATTTCTGGATTACAAAGATTTTCCCAAATCTCAATACTCAGTATATTAAATTTTGAGTGTAGATCGAAACTTTGCAGAGTTATTGCGTAGGGAAATGTACACAGACAGACAGGCAGACACACATACACACACACAGACACTTTCACTTTTATATTTATATATATATATATATATATATATATATATATATATATATATAGATAGATAGATAGATAGATAGATAGATAGATAGATAGATTAACTGAAATCGTGTTGCTTGGGTGTTGAAACTATCAATCCGCTTCCGCTTTAACAGTCCAAGTTTACGACTTCCGGTTTCAAAAATTTTGCGCATGCTCCAATAACTAAAAACGAAGATACAAAAGCTATTTTTTATAATCCACAATTTACGGAGAGTATATATATATAGCATTTCTTTTGTTATGTTAACATTTTATATAGCATTTGTTTACTCACGTTTACTTTTTATATAGCCTTTGTTTTCTCACGTTTACTTTATATAGTATTTGTTTTGTCACGTTTAATTTTTATATAGCATTTGTTTTCTCACGTTTACTTTTTATATAGCATTTGTTTTCTCACGTTTATTTTTTATATAGCATTTGTTTTCTCACGTTTATTTTTTATATAGCATTTTTTCTCACATTTACTTTTTATATAGCATTTGTTTTCTCACGTTTACTTTTTATATAGCATTTGTTTTCTCACGTTTACTTTTTATATAGCATTTGTTTTCTCACGTTTATTTTTTATATAGCATTTGTTTTCTCACATTTATTTTTTATATAGCATTTGTTTTGTCACGTTTACTTTTTATATAGCATTTGTTTTCTCACGGTTACGTTTTTTATAGGATTTATTTTCTCACGTCTACTTTTTATATAGCATTTGTTATCTCACGTTTACTTTTTATATAGCATTTGTTTTGTCACGTTTACTTTTTATATAGCATTTTTTTGCCGCGTTTACTTTTTATATAGCATTTGTTTTCTCACAGTTACGTTTTTCATAGCATTTTTCTCACGTTTACGTTTTATATAGCATTTGTTTTCTCATGTATACTTTTTATATAGCATTTGTTTTCTCACGTTCATTTTTTATATAGCATTTGTTTTGTCACGTTTACTTTTTATATAGCATTTGTTTTCTCACGTTCATTTTTTATATAGCATTTGTTTTCTCACGTCTACTTTTTATATAGAATTTGTTTTCTCACGTTTACTTTTTATATAGCATTTGTTTTCTCACGTTCATTTTTTATATAGCATTTGTTTTGTCACGCTTACGTTTTATATAGTATTTCGTCTGTCACGTTTACGATTTCTATGGCATTTTTTATCACGTTTTCAGTTTATGCTGCATTTGGTTTGTAATGTTTACTTTCTATATAGTATTTGGAACAAGAACTTTTAGGATATTACGGATGCTGTTTCAAAAAGGTGTGCTTCCTTTACCGTGCTAGAAAATTACTCACAACAGAGAGCATCCAATATCTTTACAAAATCACAATTCGCACGGAGTATTGTTTGCACATATGCACTAGTGCATTTACCACTAGTTTCTAACCCTTAGACAAGGTGCAAGATAGAGTCTCAATTTTGATAGGTCCCGCACTGTCGATTAAGCTTCATCAGTAAAACGTCAAATCCCTATGCCTGTTTTACAAGAATTTTAATGAAATGTGCTCTGATGAACTCATAGCACATTTGTCCATTTGATATACACTGACTGAATATCACGAAAGCAACAAAACACCACCTCTTCACTTTTGGAATCTCTAGATGCCGGAAAGTCTTCTAATTAAATAGTTTTTTCTTCCTCAGATTGCTAGACTTTTGAATTTTTTGTTTTCTGCTTCTCTGAATAAACTGCAGAAGTTTAAATGTAATGTGAACACATATATCGCACCTTAACTCCCCACAGTTCCCCCATTTTCACATTATCCCAAATAGTAGCCCGTTGGATTCCAAGTGGCAATATGCCTTCTTATTTGGGGTGAAACAGAGTAAAAAAAATAAAAATAATATTTTCGTCATTATGTTAGGCTTTAATTTGAAATTGTATTCACATTGGCCTGGCACATTTCAGTTCCTAATAGCATTTTCTTTAGTTTGCTACGCTTAAGTTTGAGTTTTACTAATTATGTACGACAAATTAAGCACGACAAAGCACGAAAAATTACATCTAATAGATCCCGCACAGTTAATCAAGCCCCAATCTCTGTCCCATCGCCGCAATGTCGAAATCTGATGCCTGTTTTACAAGTACTTGAATGGAATGTACTCTGATGTATTCATAGCGCATGCGGCTGTTTCGCATACATAGCCTGAATATCACATCAAGCAGCAAAACACCACCCCTTCATTGTTGAGGTCCCTAATAGTTTTTCTCCCCTTAAATTGCTAGACTTTGGATTTTGTTTGCTGCTTCCCATACTGTACTAAACCGCATAAATTTAAATGTAATGTGAACAAGCATTTCACAGCTCAAGTCCCACAGTTCCCGTTAGACATGATTCTAAATATTAGCTTCTTACGTTTCAGATTCTCTATTTCTTTTATATTTAAGCACGTCATTGAAGCAACCTGGGATTTATGAAAATAATAACAAGAAGCAACCGATTTTTATTTAAACGGATTGGAACGCTGGTTTTTTTTTTTTTTTTTTTTTTTTTTGTAAAAATATTTTTTCAGATTGGCGGACCGAGATTTGACTGAATTAAATATGCTGATATATTTATTTTTCGTTGTTAAAGTTTTTTTTATGGTAAACATTTATTATAAAAAAATATAAAAAACACTTACTGCAATAAAACAAAAAAATAATATTTACGAATTTTAAAAAAGTAAACGATTATCTTTTTCTTTTATTTTTTATGTTGGACTGGTATTTTTTTTTTTTATTCCACCTAAATCTGAAAAAAATTATTTTATTTTTACAAAGGTTTTTAGCAACAAAAAAAAAGCAAAAAAAAAAAAATAGGAGCCATCTGTCGTATCATAATTTGTCGTGCGCACATTTGTCGTTTATAATAGTAAAACTGCATAAATTTGAAATTGCATTTGCGTCACTAAACGCGTAAATGAAATGGACGCATTTTTTACTTACGATCTTTTATTTACTGTTTTTAATTGTTTTCCTGGTGAGATCTACGTTCTACTCTCCCTTCAAAATGGCTTCGTTCCTTACACCTCTTCCCTTATCGCATGACTGAAATTGAATACGGGATGGATTGGCGGGGATATTGGATATGTTTTCTTTTTATTCTGTTTCCAACTCCCAATGTCCAAAGGCTGGTCATTTTCTGGGCCCAGTTTTCTATAGACCATTTTGCCACGCACAAATTAGTGGACACACTATCGATGTACACAAAGAAACCCGAAACCGCCCAACTCCAACCAGCACGGCAACAAACAAAGTGCGAGACAGAGAGAAAGAAAGACATCTATATTCTTGTCACGTGAACGATACCCGCAATCATACTGATTGATAGTTATACAAAACGCTAGCTGCCCACACGTACATCTTTTGTCTCTACTCGTTTGCAGAAGGTGATTCGGGTCGATGACTTCCAACCTCTACTCAATTAAATAAACAAATAAAAAAAATCAGACTTGCGTATGGCTAAGCAGACAGCGACCCGAGGTAAATAATACTCCTGGCCATGCATTTCTGAGTGTCCACCTTTGTCAAATAAACCGTGCTATCTATCCGGAAGGGGAGAGGAAACGACTGCATCTTAGGGACGGTTGAAATATTGCTAGCAACAGAAAACTGTACTTTAATGTTCTAGTTGTTCCTATTTACTTGCCTCCCCACGAGGGCAGAGTTATACAGGGATCAGTTTTAAATTTGGGGAAGATCCAGCTCCCCAAAATGGGACACTCTGGATAGGAACAAAAATAAAATTGTCTCAGTCATGAAGGATTTTTCCTTTATCGACGGAGGACAGAAAAAGTGAAGTAGCATTAGAACAGATACTACACTGTGATCTTGGCGTGGAGTTTATTACTAACGTTGTTGTTAAGCGTCTGTTATGGCGATGCTTTTTGTTGGCATTCGTATATTTGATATCTTTCTACTATGAATTATTTATAGAAGGCTATCGAGCGACCATGTAAAGGTTTTCCACGTCCTTAACTGAGAGTGTTTCGGCGAAACGAGCTGGATTCGAACGTGAAACATCCAAGTTGTCAATCCGTTGTTAACTACTGAGCCACCGTCAGCTCCCTGCTGGTGTTATTATTTTCATTTCGCTCTCATCATGCACTTTCCCCCTTTTTTTAATATCTTCTTTAGAAACTGACCCAACCCCAAAACGAAATCAATCGGACCTGACGTACCGCTGGCAAAAGGGACACGTTTATGTCTTTTCTGTTGAATGAGCACGTCCCATTCTGGGTTTGCAAGACAATCAATATCAGCCTGTCACGTCTTTTTCCCAACCTCCTCAGAATGGGAATGGTAGTCTGGGTAAAAAGAAGTAAAAACGGTAGCTTGTTGTGGGTGCTAAGCCTCATTGGCCGTAGCTTGACCACAATCAATGGGGCGTGTGTGGTTCTATAAAAAGAAGAAACGTCCAACGATTTGTTTGCGGTTATTTCATTTCTCCCAGCACCAATTTTCGTATTTCTTATTTTGTTTCATAACTGCACCAATTCTTCTTTCTTTCTTTCTTTCTTTCTTTATTTATTTATTTATTTATTTATTCTAAGATGGAACCAAAGTGTCACATTTAAGTTTGAAATATGATTTTTATCGTTAACCACCCTGGGGGGAGAAAGCAAAAAAACTAAGATTAATACAGAAAAATCAAGGAAATGGGTTCCAACTTTCGATGGGCCCAATTTCTCAGTTTCTTCAAAGATTAAATGGAAATTTATACAGTTTCTTCCAAAAGACAATAGGCCTCAACGTTCGATGGCCATCATTTCTCAATTTTCAACAAGGATTGAATGGAAATTTATACAGGATCCCTTCCAAGAGGAAATGGGCTCTAACTTTAGATCGGGCCTTATTTTTCTAATTTTCTGCAAAATTTAAATGAAACTTTATACAGAATTCCTTCCAAAATGAAATGAGCTCTTATTTTAGATTGCGTCTCATTTCTTAGTTTTCTGCAGTAATTGAATGGAAATTTATACAGGATCCCCTCCAAGATGAAATAGGTCCTAATTTTCGATAGGTCTCATTTCTCAGTTTTCTGCAGTAATTGAATGGAAATTTATACAGGATCCCCTCCAAGATGAAATAGGTCCTAATTTTCGATAGGTCTCATTTCTCAATTTTCTGAAACTTTTCCGATAACTGGTTTAATCTGTTTCAATTATATTATCAAAACGTGGGAGTCTTTGGAAGAGTTTCTTTATTACAGAACATGTTTTCCATGACCTCCATTTTATGTCACTGAATTTTTGAGGTACGAATAAATAATGTTGTACAATTTGGATTATTCAAAGCCGTGGCGTACCGGATAAAGTAATGAGCAAAATTCAGTAACACTCTTCTAGAGGTTGAGCGTTTTATATTTACTTCAGAATACAACTGCGAATTACTTAAGATTTATACCGCGTCATGATTGGCGAAAATTTTATTAGATAAGGGGTTCCGTTCTAAATTTCGTGTAGATTCCCGAGTTCGAAAGAAAGATTCCAGAGTTTGACACGACACACCTGAATAAGGTCGAAGGTTACATTGACAGAAACGTTGTGAAAAACACTCAAAATGAAAATGTAACGTGGTCGTTAATTGTCATCGGCGTCGTTACATTTAAACACTTGGACCCAACACGTTGTGTGTGGGACAGTCGCAAAGAAACAAACAAAAGGAAGAAATTCGACTCGTTTTTTGTTTATTTGTTTGTTTGTTTGTTTGTTTTTCCAGATATAACAAAAGGAATTTATTACAGGTACTTTCCAAGACAACGCCTGCATCTTTTTTTTTTTTAGTTTATTTCGTCTTCCATGAGATTAACAAAAATTTGCCATCTCGACAGGTCCTCTCCAGTCCCCTACGAGGCCACATGCCCATCTCACGCCGGCAGCGTTCTTTTCCGCTGCTGATACAACGCGTTAGCGATTTCGTTACAAAAATAGTAGTCCGAAGAATTCAAATAATACAAGCCTTCCATTTTGCTCTTTGCATTTCTTTTAGTGCAACAGATACTGAAACAAGCAAATTTGGTTGTCGAATTCTCTCATCAGTCATTTTCGCCTTCATCAGGGTTCACGATAAAGGGACATAACTCAAGCAATAAAAGTCAACAAAGAACTCCTCTACTCATGTCAAAAATGAATGACATAATTTGCACGGGGATAATTTAATTTTATTATTTAAAAGCAAAAATACTGAATGAATTTCTGTAAATGTTGGTGTATAGCTTTTTTAACCTAACAGGTAAGCACCTAATAAAATGATGGTGCAATCATATTTTTTTTTAAATATTGGGGTAAAACTGGATAAGCATTTTAGTCTCTCATTAGTTAATAAATACTAGTTTTATTAAGTACTGTCAATAAGGTTGGAAATAACATTTTCACGCAATGTGTGTCTTGTTAGGAAATACGTCAGGTTTTTTGGTTAGAGATCATGTAAGGTTATCGTCATAGTTACATAAAGGTTATAGTTAGACTTGAGTTAATTCAGGTTTAGGATTAGGTTTAAGAGTACAACATGCAGAGTAAACGCCACTGTGGAAAGAATCGCGGAATGGTGGAATCACTCTGTGTGAGTTTATGTGGATGCATAAATATAATATAAAACGATCGTATTATACAAATACTCAATGACATGAATAGAGTTCATCTTCTGGACTAAGTAATGCAATACATGCAAGGGATCGTGGCGTAACGGATAAATTACTATGTAATTCAGTGACACTCTTCTGTGGTGGTTAACGTTTAATCCTCAGTGCGGGTGATACAAAGAATACAACAGCGAATTATTTAAGATTTCTACTTGGTCATGGCTGACGGCATACGACATAATCACGTTTACATACCTGTTATTGCTAGATCACCAAAATTGAGTAAGGTTGAACCTGGTCAGTATCAAACGGGTGACCACTTCAGAATACCATGTGCGATATGTTAGAGGATGTCGACATCTCTCTGTGAAAATTGCAAAAATCCTAACGTTGTCATCTTCCCTGACGGGGATATACGAGCGATTGGGAACTGTTTATGAATTTGATATCTCCATGAAATTTTCTCCTGCAAGAGAAGCCGTTGCAGCCAGTCTAGATTGACTCTATTTCCGTGTGGTTGACGTGACGAGAGCATAGTACTTTCTTGGATTTAATAAAGGGTTCCGTTCGAACGCCCGTGTAGAATCACGAGTTCGACAGAAAGATTCCCGAGTTCGACAAGATAAACCTAAAGAAGCCGGAGATTAAATTGACTTAAACGTTGTGAAATTAACACTCAAGATAAGGTCCGAAACTAGGAGCATGCATTTTCTACAATTACCAACGAGAGTTCGGCGAATACTCAGCGGGTGGCGGCGATCAGGCTGACTTTGGTGTTGTGGGAGGTCATATTGGTGATATTCTCAATGTATGATCAAACGAAGTAGTCATGTGGATTTATATCGAAGGAGGTGGATGCAGTAAGGGAAAGGTACAAAGTCGTAGCACTCCTTCTAAAGCCAAGCCTGGGTCTCTTTGGACATGTGAGCTGGCGCTGAGTCCTGCTGCCACGCCCAGGGTGTACCAGCGACCATCTGATTGCATTAGGGGATTACCACACTCTTCAGCACGTCTAGGCACATTTTAGTGTTGACTTTCAACCAGACTTCGAAAATGTGAAGTGGCATAATGTGTCCCTCGAAACCACACTAAAAACCATAAACGTGGCCGAAAACTTTGTTTTCATTACCCGGGCCACGTCCCTGTTATTCGTGGAAATCCAGCGATGCATTTTGAGTATGCTAGTAATGGTTCTGTTGTCATAACTTGGATCAGTAGAGAGCATGAGTTTTACAGCGGCGCATCTCCGATCTCGCTAGTTGAACATTGTGTCACTTTCAGACATGATAGAAGGCTCCTATTGATTTTTGAAATATTTTAATCGATATTATAAAGTCAGCCAGCTTGTAGATTTTATTCATTGATAGCTTATATCTAACATAATCGATGTTTAATTCCGAATAGCCACCTTCTTTTATTGGTGCATAGTGTTAAGAACAATATACTATAATTCGAATAATTCTTTTTAGAAAATACTTAACTCGCTCGGAAATATTTTCGTGTAACTGTTATAAAAAAGGAGAAGATAACTCTTTCTATTGGGAATTAACGTATAATGGGCAGAAAACTCAGATGAAAGATAATTTGTAAAAGTTTCAGGTTTTGTTTCTTAATTTCTTTTTAAGGTGCATTTTTTAAACTTTTCATTTGGGTATTTACTAAATTTTTAAAAACATCTATATAAAAAGAGTCAAAACTGAATTATAGTTTTTTCGAGCAGCGGGTGATTCAGGTGAAATAGATTTATTTGAAGTAAAACAGTTTTTCTTTTTTATAAAATCACTTCAGACAAAGCATGAAGCTACTTGATGTAAATAGTTAAAATATTCTAATTCAAAGTCAAAACCTTTTCCAAAGATAAGTGATTGATACGTACATTTCGATCCCTCCCCCAAACAGCAATTCGTCACTCCTTTTTAATTAAATCGCTCATAGATGAAGCGAGAGTAACAAGGCCATCGAAAGTAAACTCGAGGTCCACTTTTTGCTCTGCAGCCTAAGATATTTGAATAAGTAACATACTCAACTAACGCAATAGTCTTTCAGTACTTGAAAAATAACTCATATAAATATTTCAGTCAATGATGTAAAAAAAGGAAAAATTCATTTAAAACTAACAAATAGTTCTGTAAGATTTTCTCTAATAAAAAAACGTAAACTTTGTTCAAGGTACATCAGTAAACTTTAGTTAGTAACATTACAGCAATTTTTCCCAGGTAAGTAAATTCCATCTTGAAAAAATCAACAAGATGGATGAATTCAAGGCGGTTATCTTTCAAATGATTAAAGTCCAGATAGAGCAACGGGACCAAATGATGAAATCCTATGTGGAATAACAGATCCTACAAAAATAAGAACTACAATAACAACAAATACTACAACAAAAATTGATGAAAGGTTGATTCAACAGCAACAAGAACTACACAACACAACAGAGCCGAAGAAAGACTGAAAAGCAGCGTTTTCGCAGAACACGATATGGAACAGAATGTAGACCCCTATATTCAACGAAATAAACTGTTCAACGCTTTCTTTAGAAGGTATGAATACCTCTTTAACGTTGATTGCAAAGAATGGCCTGATCTGAAAAAATTTCGAACTGGAAAAATTTGTACACTAGATTATACTATCAAGTTACTATCAGGACTTTTCAGACCCAATACGTCATTGTTACACAAAAGAAGAAAATGTTTAATTTGGCTAAGCAGAACAACGAAGCGTATTTAGCATTTGCATCGGTGGTAAACAAGTAATGTAACGACTGTAAACTCGCAAAACTGTCAGCAGATGTTTTAAATGCCTCATTTTCGCTCAAAGACTAGTGTTGGCAAAGAATGTCGAAATTAGAAGAAGAATCTTAGCGAAACTTCACAGCGAATTCAATCTCACTGTACAGAAACTTGCGAAATATTGCCAAAGGGTTGTAAGCGTGAGAGGCGATTCTCGAAACAGAGAAGAATCGGGTGTAGCATATGTCAGAAAAGTAAAGTATAAATTCAAAATTGAACAAAAGAAAAAAGAATATGTTCAACCACATTCAGTATAAATTAAAAAAATTATCCCTCAGAAAAAAAGGGAAAGCAATATGGTTGATAACATTGTCAAAACAAGTGAACTTAAAAAACGGAAAAATCAACCCCGAGACAATGTAGCCGATGCGTAGAATTACATTGGGAAAATGTCGTTTTTGGAATAAAACTTGTCTAAATTGCGGCAAACTTAGTTATTGTAGAAGCAAAAGCAAAGCAAAAAATAAAACTAAATTCAGCAAAAGTCAGACGAAAGTTTACGCAAGTACATAATAATCAAAATATATAATAAAACAGTGAAATTACGTGATCCAATCTTTCCATAATAAATTTGCATATGTGGAAGAAACTTAACAAATCGACATTGCAGAAAATACAAAAGTCAGTTCGAACTGTGACTGACAATAAAATTAATTTAATTGATGAATTGTTTTTACTAGTAAATTTAAACGGCACTTTTATAAATTAAAAGCGTTTGTTCTAAAAATAAAACTCCGAGAATTTAAATAGGACGGATGAACAGTTTTAACTTTTGGGGTCGTTAAGTAAACACTTTCTACTAGTTGAATTTAAAGCAAAATTAAAACAGAATCCTCCTAAAGACCTTAATACACTATAAAATGTCGGCACCTTATTGAGGATTGAATTAAGCGAGCAAGCAGCGCCGACCGTTTACGTACATAACAAAATCAAAGGAGATACGTGACTGCGCTGACTTTTCCGCAGGATTAAATATATTATTAAGAGACCACCTTAGAAGCGATATTCACAAAATTCAACGAAGGGAAAGTATTCTCAAAAGCTAATTTAAACGATGTGTATTTATAAATCCAGGAAAAAGCATAACACTAAAAACTTCCGTGTACAAATATACACAGATGACTATACAGATTCGAAACACTTTTCTTCGAGAGAAAAGTCGCGCCGCCAATTTTCCAACAAATCATAGACATTATGCTGGGTGGTTTAGATTTCGCAACGTCTTAATTAGACGATATCATAATAACTAGTGCATCTTCAGAACAGCATCGGAGATATATACACAGAGCTTTTGAAGAGATCCAAGAATGCAGATTTAAGGTTAGGAAATGGAAGTGATATTTTTTCATGAATGAGATTAGATGTCCTGGTCCTGATAATTGATGAAAATTGTAGACGATCTGATCCCAAAACGGCTGTAGCCATTAGAGACATGTCGTCTTCCCCCCTGACAGTTGATAGCTCCACCAAGTTGCCTTACGTACCTACCACAGGGACAACAATCAATTTCTTACACGAACTACTTCCGCGTTCCAGTATGCTAGACTACATTGTGAATAATAACAGAACTCAGTTAACACCTTCAGAGTTCAAGAAGTTGTTTTTTTAGGAGGTGGGGTATTTTTCAAATTTAGCATATCACTACTCCTCAGTATGACACAGACAGACAAGCCGAGAGATTTATAGACACTCTAAAATTATAAGATTTATAGACACTAAAAAGGGACTTGGTACACCAACGGACAATGCCTTACAATTTTTGCAAGTTCACACCAAATACAAACATTCTAACGACAGTCTTTCCTGCTGTTTATTCAGAAGATGGGATAGTATTTTTTTATATTTTACAAATTCCTTCTGAAACAGATGACTGCACAGATTCGAAACACTTTCCTTCGAGAGAAAAGTCGCGCCGCCAATTTTCCAACAAATCATAGACATTGTGCTGGGCGGTTTAGATTTCGCAACGTCTTAATTAGACGATATCATAATAACTAGTGCATCTTCAGAACAGCATCGGAGATATATACACAGAGCTTTTGAAGAGATCCAAGAATGCAGATTTAAGTTTATGTTTATTCAGAAGATGGGATAGTATTTTTTTATATTTTACAAATTCCTTCTGAAACAAGCAAAATTGCATAAAACTACGTACGTACCCCAAAAGACGTTCTAGAATAGAGGACATTTTTTTTTTCAAATTTTTTAAAAATAACGCTTCATTTTGGGATTTGGATGTATATCATAAAAGTTCAATAAATACCTATTACCGATACGAAAATCAGTTTAAAAAGCTTTACTCAGATGACACTAGCGACACAGTAAACATTAAGGAAGAGTTGATCGACACGATTATTTTTAGACGTTTGATCTCAATCTATCCCAACACCAGGATAGCGACGGTTGGGCAGCAAAAGAAGACCCACTAACTATCGACCTGGAGCCTAAAAGATATTAACAGCTTTTACTGTCCAATAAGCTTGAAAGAGGGTGTTGGGAAAATTCACTCATACACAATATTGGAACTCTTTCACGCGGTATAAATATACCGCGAGATACCACTCTCGGACGTATCTCGTTGTACGCCGTATTGACGTTAATTAATACAACTCTCGTTCCTCATATATTCTTTCTAGTGAATACAAATACGTTTTTATAATTTTTTTTATAAAATATACTTGTTTTAGTCTTTCTTAGAGACCTTTCCGAACCAAAACAATTACATACACACCAAAGATTTCGTTTATATGAAAGATCACAGCTGTCTGCCAAAATAAAAATAAAAACAGCAACAATAGTCTTTTCTCCTAAAGTCCAACCCTTTCTCAATGTGATAGGGGCGTGGCAACATGAGTATAGTATCTGGAGCTCCCATTCCTTGCATAATCACTGGGCTGTGACAAGAGAATATTCTTATCATTGTTTTGACTCTCGAGTATATATCCGCCACAGTTAGACATGGTTAATCAATCGATAACCACATCACTCTATCTAAAAACATATAAGATATTAACTGATATATACTCGAGAGTTAAAATAATGAAACAAATATTCTCTTGTCATAGCCCTAATAATCGCCCATGGCACACACGCATGCTATCCAGCGGTATTAGAGCTGTAACATGGATAACATAGCTCTGGTCAAAATCCATGAAGCTCGAGGGGCGTTCTCAAAGTAATGCCTCCTATTTTTATTCTGCCCGAATAGCTCAGAGTGGATTGCAAATTGCATTGTTATGATGACTGAAGGTACACATTAATGACCTCATAGTTTCATCTCTCTATTGTAGATATTATAACATATTGGGACCCGGCCTCTTCAGTTAAGATATAACACGAGGAAGATCATGGTGTCCACCAGTTACAAGTGTAGTTCTAGGTGGTTCTGTTCGAACACTTACAGTCTCAACCACCTCTACCAAGATAGAGTTGATATGAAGTTGCGGGCCGGATGCTGAGTGTAGTAGGTCGGCGATCCTCTCTCTTGCTGACTGCTCGCTGAAAAAGATTCATTCAATATGGTTTCATGCCTTTGTAGTCAATTCATCTGACAAACGATGAATAATCGACTATGACGTAAGTTTGGGTTTCTGTTCTAAGACTTACTTATTAGAAATGAAAATTATATACAGTTTTTATTAGAAAAAATAAAATATATATTTTTTGTTCTGTCAGTCTCTCGATAGTCATTCAAACGAGGCCTTTTTTCTTTTTTTTTTCTTTTTTTTTTTTAATTACCGAATCTTTCTTGCTTATCAGTCGGTCAGAGAACGAGTGTTTTTACGCGGGGGCGGTGAATAGTAAAGTGGACTCTCAACACGGTGACCAACAAAAAAACAAAAAAACAAAAAACAAATCCCAACTCACCTCAACTCAACTTCGCAAGAGATTTTTCCTTGCTCTGTCGCCTCTTTTAAATGTAAGTGTTGATAAGGTGCGGCTAAGATGGGGTTTCTCATCCAGCAAATCCTTACTCATTACGTCATAATTTGATTTCGCCTTGATTGGATAATTATTTGGGTTATAATAACAGCATATTCTTTTCATTGTTTTTACTCTCGAGTATATACCCGACATAGTTAGACACAATTAATCAACCTAGGATTACATCACTCTGCATAAAAACACATAAGATATCAATGGATATATACCTGAGAATCAAAACAAGGAAAAGAATATGCTGTTGTCATAGCCCTAATAATTAGCCACATCAGCTATACATATTAATTAGGTGATTTTCCGTCAGCTACAAAAAATTCCAGCAACTGGTTCCCACATACCAGATGACCTTCCCCCTTGCCTGTGACCTTTTAAGGTCACCTCTTAGACAAAACATGGTTATATATTCCAAGCAACCACATTCAACAACAATATTGTTAAAGTTCGTAAAATTGTTTTTCTTTCTCTCACAACGAAAATGTATTTCATATTATCGTTCGGACCGTTTTCTATTTCTCTTTTCAACTAGCAGGGTTGCCTGGCAATACCCCGGGAATCGTCGCATAAATAAAAAGCTCTCCTTAGCCCCCCTCCCTCTGGGGCAATTTTCGACCATCATAACTGGTTGGGTCACAATATTGACGGCGTGAGACTCTAAGAGAGCAACATCTGTCATGGGCGTGCGTCAGAAGCAGAGATGCGTCATTGAATTTCTGGTAAAAGTGCATTGAGAATAGCGGTGAATATGTAGAATAATAAATTCTGGAACACTAATTGTCGCTCGCTTTAATGGTACCACTCCTGTCTTCGTAATTCTTCAACTTACTTAGTTTTAAAAATAGGAAGCTTTACTTTTGGAACAACCCTTGTACCAGATTAGTTGTAGGTGGTTCAACTGCGCTTTGTGCGATTAATAAAGTTATAACAGGTAATAATAAAAACCCTGCGACTTACAAGGTCGTTTCTTTCTAGGTTTTTTATGGTTCGTGGAGGAGGTCTTTTTTTCCTTTTTTTTTTTTCTTTTCTTTTCTTTTTCCGCTCACTTTCCGATCAGTTATACAGCCGACTGACCGTATCATTTCTCTGGCTATTCGATCCGGAAGACATAGTCACGAAGGGAGATACGTGCCTCAGATGCCTGACGTGCCGGGGAATAAGCGCAGCCGATAGGGAGGCAGGTTTGACATGTTTGTTTACTGACGGGTAAGCTGACATATACGCAGTGGAAGTCACATAGATAAGTAAATAGATAGGGACGAAATGGCAGACAGACACGAACGCAGAAGCAGAAAAAAGAACAGAATATACATCGAAATAAAAAATAATATATATATATATATATATATATAGAGAGAGAGAGAGAGAGACACACACACACACACACACATATATATATATATATATATATATATATATATATATATATAAATTTCTCCAACCCCATCGGCCTTGATGAAGGGGAGACTAAAACTTGCTGCTATGGTTTCAAATGAACTAAAATAACAGCAAGGGGAGACTTGATTCCAAATATTTCTCATATCTTATATTCTCACATCTTTTGGAAATAGGGTTCGATTATGAAGATCTCCAATATCAAATAATCTTTATACACTGCGACATTTATTTTATGTATAAAAACCAAAGAGGGAGATATATCATATGAGAAATATTTGGAATCAAGTCTCCCCTCTACTGTTATTTCAGATCATTTGAAACAATAGCAGCAAGTTTTAGTCTTCCCTCCATCAAGGCCAAAGGTTTTGGGGAAATATTAGCAGAAACCACACCCGAATATTCTATAGAAAGCGACTGCAATCTTGCCCCTCTTTTCAATATCGCTTCTTTTTTTCATGGTCTGATAATGTGGCCGCCTTGAATTAGGATTTCACTGAAACATGCATGCACATTTGTGACCAATAATGTTTATATAATAAACAGACTATATACCATTGGAGTTGCTTCTACGGAACCTATCTATATAATGATTATGCACACACACACACACACACACACACACACACACACATATATATATATATACATATATATATATTGCCATACCGATCTTAGATACAACGAAACAGCTACATTTTCCTTCTTCTTGAGTTGAGCACTGTAGTAGGTACCGAGTACCATCAACGAAAATACAGAAACTCTTCACATACAGAAAATCGATTTTATTAAAAAAAAAAAAAAAAAAAACATTAAACAAGTAAAAATATTTTTTAAAAATATTATAGGGGGCTATAGTCTATTTTAAAAAACAATATCTCCTTTAAGAACGATCATAAAATGTGTTTTCAATCGATATTTATTCAATAAGGGACCAGTTTTCCTACCAAGCGAAAGGGGGCGAGTTTTCCGGAGACGAGTTTTCCGGAGACGAGTTTTCCGGAGACGAGTTTTCCGGAGACGAGTTTTCCCGGGAAGAGTTTTCCGGGCACCGACTTTTATATAAGAGTGTAGATGTAGATGCAGATATCGAAAAGAGGTCAGCGGAAGAAGAGATGACGATGAAAAAAGTTCTGAAAATAAGTAAAAGAAACTATAATATAGCATTGAGAGTACACATATATGACGTCACTATTCGTTTAATAATCTTGCTCTGGGACCACCGTTGAGTACAGCAAGAGACACGTATAGAATGATGTCTCAGTTGTAACCGTAAAAAAAAGTATTGTTTTTCATAAATGCTTGCTTGTGGGATCGTTTGATTTTTATTCTGGGACAGAAAAATGGAATTCAATGGAAAGGAATGCCATTTAGGTCAAAGGGTACATATGGCACGAAGCAGGTCAGAGGTCAGCTGCCCTGGGGTCATGCCATTCTTGCTTCTGTTCGTGACTTATCTTTATTCTATCATATGTATATATGTATGTTTGTGTGTGTGTTCATTTATACATATCCCTATTTCTTTTCCTCTATCCCCGTTCTCTCTCTCTCTCTCTCTCTCTCTCTCTCTCTCTCTCTCTCTCTCTCTCTCCGTTAATGCAATCATCTACCTAGAAGTCAAATAGGTCTTAACATAGTGTACTGTCGAGGAGGCGCTATTCAGGGATATTTCCAATGCGTAGACAGAATTGAAAATGTATTATTGCATAAGTCTCTCTCTCTTGCTCTTTCTCTCTCTCTCTCTCTCTCTCTATATATATATATATATATATATATATATATATATATATATATATATAAGGGAAAATAAATTAAAACTGCAAATTAAAGTTTACAAGTAAATTTATTATTTGACAGAATACTACTGCAAACAATGTTCAAAGTCCTTATTCCATGGGCTCAATATATCAATATCAATTTACCTTTTTATTTCTTATACCGATACATATCGATCCTGGCTTGAGGCAGTTCCCTATCTAGCCGCACTGATGAACTGTGAAACAGCGAAACAGTACTGTATGTGGATAACTATATATATATATATATATATATATATATATATATATAAATATATATATATATATATATATATATAAAAGTAAATGATAGTTTGCTTGAAGCATTGATGGTAAATTTATATATGGAACTTTTAAAAGTCGAAAGCAATGTGGAATTGACCGGAATCACAAGAGTAAAGAAAAGAAAAACAAACAAATAGACGGGTATGCTCGAGTAGAGAAATGTCTAACTGTTTATTTATTTATCAATCCTCCCTTCATTACATAATTAATTTGCAACCAAGTTATTGGCATGTCCGGTGTATATAAAGTTCGTTGGTGGTATGGAACTTTTATTATTTCGGGATAAACACCTCCCCATTTCAAAAACTCGAATCGAACATATCCGTCTTTTTCGTTTGTTTTTCTTCTCTTACTGTAATCCCGGTCCCTTCTGCCTTGCTTTTGGCTTTTAAAACTTACTTAAAACATACTTTTTCTATTGATATTTATTCGCTTTCCTAGAAAAGCAAAATGTGACACAAGGTCGTTTTAATGCGGAGGAAAAACAGCTCCCGAAAAAAGAGCACTCTGGAAGGAGGCAAAAATAAAAATTGCCTTAGTATAGAAGTTATTTCCATGACAAGTACTCGACTGAACTTCACTCTACGATTTCTCTTTGCAAAACATTAACTAAAAACACTAGCCTAGCTACAGCCACTATTAACAATTTTTCACACTTTCAGTCGGCGCTTAAATCTAAACGCAAATTCCATGAACAAAATTATTTTCTTAGAACTGGCTGCATGTGAAACTTTGCACCGCGGGCCTACTTTCTAGCTGACTACAACATGGTCGTCTTCAAGTCTAATGTAAACAAGTTCTTATTGAGCCGTCCCCTTAAATAATCAAATTCTACCCTATTTCCATTACAGCTGATCACTACACTACTGTCTACCTTACCACCTTGCACTCATTAATACTAATCCTCGAGTGCTCTTTAGGCCTTGATAAGTAGTAACTCACGTGTAGCATAAATATGCCTAACTTTACATAAATAGAGATTCCATCGGTATATGAAATTTAATAGTTGAATTGTATTTGTAGACGAATTTGATGCATTGTTGGAGATGAATTCTTAGACAACTTTGTACTTTAATAGAATATTCTCTGATGAACTCATGACATTGATAGCTCCTCGAGGTACATACTTCCGCACAACCTGACAAGCATCAAAATTCCACCTCTTCATTGTTGAGGTCTTTATTTGCTGAATTGCTGAAAGGCTTTCTACTCTAATAGTTTCTTCCCCCTGATTGATAGACTTTGGAATTCCCCCATGATTCTTGCTCCCCTAACTGTACCAATTCGCAGAAGTTTAAATGTAATGTGAATAAATATTATGCTCCATAATACTCTGTTAGACACGATCCCGAATAGTAGCCACTACGTTCCAAGTGGCAATATTCCTTATTTGGTGTGAAAAGGAGTAAAAAAAAAAAATGTTTAAAAAATCGGGGTTTGTTTTACAATCCTCAGAGGTGCGAAAAAAAGTTGTAATAAAAAAAAGCAACTATATAACAAATAAATGTTATCAAAAGCAAGATAAGTTACTTTTCTACCTAACTGGATAAATTTATAGTGTTTTTATTTAATGTAAAATATTTATGCACTTCAAAAAAATTAGGAATATTAAGCGCTACCGAAGAACCAGAAAAAGATGACCTCGATGTCTTTGAAAACTCGACAAAGACTTCAAAATATAAAATAAAACGAACTGGTGGTAGAAACCCCCTAGTAAATGTTACCGTTACATTTATTTGGTTGGTTTCTGCCACCATTTTATTTTATTTCTTATTTTAATATTATTATCGCGACTTCAAATATGTAAAGAGACATGGCAGCCATTTTTCTTTTTTTTATATATTTGTTACTAGCATTTAAGCCCGGTGTATGTTGAGCAAAAAAAAAAGGTCATTTTTTTTTAACTTTGACGCCTATTATGACCCTTTAACATTTATTGTTTTGGGCTCAAGTCAAGTTATTAAGTTTGATCCATGTCCAAGGAACCTATATCTAAAATTTCAAGTGTTTAGACCCAAAATTGGCGGAGGAGTTTGGTAGAGTTCTCAAAAGGTCAAATCGTTGAACTTTGACCCCTTAACAGCAAAATTTATGGCCGAAAACAGATTACAAAGATTTTCCCAAATCTCAGTACCCTGTATATGAAATTTCGAGTCTGTAGACTGAAATTGACAGAGTTATTGCGTAGGGAAACGTACACAGACAGACAACAGACACACACTTTCACTTTTATAGATATACTAGCATGGGTGCCCGGCGTTGCCCGGGTATTTGGAGGTGTATGTTGAGCAAAAAAAAAAAGAAAAGCGGTGAATTTTTTTAACTTTGACCCCTATTATGACCCCTTAAAATTTATTGTTTTGGGATCACATCCAGTTAGTAAGTTAGATCCATGTCCAAGGAACCTATATCTTAAATTTTAAGTGTTTAGACCAAAAATTGGCGGAGGGGTTTGGTAGCGTTCTCAAAGATTAAATCGTTGAACTTTGACCCCTAACTCGCCAAATTTCTGGCCGAAAACCGATCACATAGATTTTCCCAAATCTCAGTACCCTGTGTATCAAATTTTGATTTTGCAGACTAAAATTGACAGAGTTAATGCGTAGGGAAATGTGCACAGACAGACAGACACACAAATACACAAACAGACAGATACACAGACACGTTCACTTATATATATATATATATATATATATATAAATATAGATATATAGATAGATAGATAGATAGATAGATAGATAGATGTAGATAGATAGATAGATAGATAGATTTGTTTTGTTTTTTGACAACCTTTTCGTACTTCTTTTAATTGTAAAACAACCCTCTCTCGATGTTATCATCTCCTTTGTACCTCTTTGCATGAAAGTTACACTAAATATAGCGTGCGCTACGCACTCTTACGGCTATCAGCTGTATTGCAAAAGTCATAATGATCGCTTAATTAGTTTACATGTAATGGAGTACTGTTGCCACATCGGGGAGGGAGAAGGGGCTGCTCAGAACACTCTTTCCTATCTTGCCGGGTTTCAAAATCGGCTTCGAAACTTCGTGATCTCTTTTCCTCCTCTTTGAAACATCTTTTTCACAGAAGAGACATTGCTGAGCTATCTCTGTTTTATCGTTCTTTCCTTGACAATGCTCGACTGAACTCGAATCTTTGGTTTCTCTTTGCAAAACATTAACAACAACAAAAAACGCTCACCTACCTACAACATAAAATGTTCCAGAGAAATTTGCGTAACACATTTATTTTCTTTAACTGCGGCTCAAGACTAGACCTCACTTCGTTAACAACAAAGACAGAGATAAGTGCTGTCTATTCGTCGAAGTCGTGGTGGCTTATTCAGATTACCACGTGTTGTGTGTGTGTGTGTGTGTGCGCGCGTGTGCGCGTGCGTGTGTGCGCGCATGCGCGCGCTGTTATTAAAACGGGTTGCTTTTGTCTGCGATTTCACATTGTTTAGCGTACCATCATGTCGTAAAAAGTGACCTCAGCCGCCGATTAGACGCGGCTGAGATAAAATAAGAACGTCTAGTCGATCAAAAAGTCGGCTTATCATTTGCAAGAGGATAATCAAAAGATTCTGCGACTTGTAATTATATTTTCTGCCTTACAAATAAGGAATCACATTTGTCTATAATTATGTTTCGCTATCTGCGTGCGCGTATCAGTTTCGAAATAGACACTGTGTCCTTTCTAAAATCCGTTTCATACGAGGAAATTTAACGGTAAATAAGAAACACTAGCTGGCAGACTAATGTTGCCCGGTCGTACAATACGCTTAAGCATGATATTTTAATTTTAACAAATTGTATAAATTATTATAAAATCAATCCTTTATTTCTTATTATAATTGGAATTCATTATTGAGATGAGTATTATTTATTTATTGCGGACTATTATCCTCATAATCGTCGTGGTTACCACCTGAGGAAGGCCAGAAGAATAGTTGGCCGAAACGTCGTGAAACAACATAAAAAAGAAAAGATTAGGATAATAGTCCACAATGAATAAGTATATAATCCTCTATTTATTATATATTACGAGGAATAATTTGCCTGGTGGATTAATTAGTAAAATTCAAATTTTTAAATTAAAAAAAAAATGATAATGTCGTTCATCAAATTCCGTTTGTGTTTGTTTATAATATCACGTCAGCTGATATTTGAGTTTGACGATGAATGCCCTGGTAAAGTCACTTCTGATTAATGTTTAGTTTTTGAATATGCAAACAAAGAAATGATTTGCAGCGATTTTAAATTATACGTTTTCTTTTATCGTAAATTGAACTCATTAATAAAACATAAAATAAAATGGTGAGGTACACATGGACCTGAATACGGATCGTTCGATTTGTAGTCGAATGTTCTATAACTAACCTATATATTCAGATTATAATAAATATTTTTTTTAAGATTAAATGATTTGCTAAGATTTTATTATCTCCCTTAGCCAGTGTAACGTAGAATATTCCCCTGTAAAAGTTATTCTTTTTTATCTATAGGAAAGAAAAGCTATTTTACGATCAGAGTTTTTCGATTTTCGATACTTATCACCTTTTCAAAGTAGAAATCTGTAGATGTAAGAAAGCCTTCTGCTCTAATAGTTTCTTTCCCAGAACTGCTAGACTTTGGAATTCCTTTCGTGGTTCCTGTTTCCCCAACTCTACTGACATTTTCGGATGAGAGAAGCGCTTGGTCAATGAAAGGACGATCATAGCAAGCTTAACAGTTGTGGCAGAGATCCAAGCTATGACCAACAACATTGCGTCTACCAAGTAGAGCCAACTGCTTCACAGTCGTAACTGTTGAAGCAAACAGGGTTATAATAGTTACCGGTTATAAGCTATGGCTAATGGTAATATAGCCAGGCGCTAGGGATTGCAATCAACCGTGGTAGAAATTGTTTAGTCTCATGATAAGCTACCGATCGCTCATGTCAGGCAACTCGTGACCAATTAGGTGCTATCACTTCACCACACGCTACCTGCATAGGTGTGCAGACAACAGCATTCAGTTATTCACCCAAGAAATCTAAGCTTACCTTTGCTACATGGAATGTCCGGACAATGACAACTGAAATGAACACCAATAATGATTCAGACCTTGATGATACTCGAAAAACTACCGTGATTGATCGAGAACTACTAAAGCGTACTATTGATATTGCAGCACTGACAGAAACGAGGTTCTCTGGAAGTGGCACCATCAAAGAGGAAAATTATACATTTAACTGGTTTGGTAGACCGGAAGGAGAAGTAAGAATGTATGGTACTGGGTTTGCTGTGAGGAACAGTTTCATTCCGAGCATTCAGACACCATCAGCAACATCTGACAAGTTCTGTCATCTGAGGCTCAACACAGAGCAGGGTAGTGTTCTCGTCCTATCTGCCTACGCGCCAACTCTTGATGCCGAGGTAACAGTGAAAGATGTCTTCTATGAGCAATTAGAGGAAAGATTAAAAATATGCTCTGAGAAAGAACGCACGGTGTTGCTTGGGAATATGAATGCTCAGATCGGGGCTGATTACGGAAACTGGCCACAATGCCTCGGAAAGTTTTAAGTTGGAAGTATATATGAAAATGGGCAACGCCTCATTGAGCTCTGCTGCAGAAACAACCTAATCATCACAAACGCGCTATTCCCAGGTAACCCTTTTCATAAGGTGTCTTGATGCCATCCAAGATCATCCCGCTAGCATCAACTTGACTTCGTCATAACCAAAATGAATAACAAGAGCGAAGTACGCAACACACGAACATATCACAGTGTATACTGTGACACAGATTACAGCATTATGGTGTCTCGAATGGTGCTTCAGCCAAAGCCCTACCATAAGAGAGTTTTTAAATCGATTAAGATTGACCTCTCCAAAACCAACATTCCCTCCCAATGCGATGAGTTCTGTGAGACATTGTCTGAAAAGTTGAAAGCAGCCACAGACAGAGTGACCGATCCAGAACAGTACTGGAGTACAATGAAGAAATCAACCCAAGACTGTTGATGTTTTTGGGAGACGGCCAGGATAAACCCAGATTGATTTTCTGCCTCACTTCCGACGATTCAGCCAGTTCTCGAATAAAAACGATATTCCCTTCTCTCTCATAAAATTAAACCAACTAGGAAAAGTAAAGAATACCACAGGAAATGCCGTACTGAAGCTCAAAGAATCTCTAAGAAATGTGTGAAGGAGTATTGGGATTCTCTTGGCTCTGCAAATGAAACAGCTCGTGATGCAGGAAATATTCGAGAAATGTACTCTGGAATAAAGTTTGCATTAGGGCCCTCGAAGCAATCACTCGGGATCCTTCAACGTAAAGACGGTACGACAATCATGGATAATTCTGATCGATGAATTGAGCATTACACTGACTTGTATAATGGTGACAGCAACGTCTCTCACCAGGTCATTCAGTCAATCAATCCTTTCCCAAACCTAAATGAACTAGACAAAGAACCAACCATCCAAGAGGTAGTCAAAGTAATATTTGCTCTCCGAAACAATAAATCTACAGGTGGGAACGGAATATCCGCTGAGCTCCTCAAAGCAGGCTTAGAGGTTCTTACCGAACACATCCATCAACTGCTTAGACCACAAAACTGTCTCACAAGATTCCAAAGATGCAACAATTACAACACTTTTCAAAAACAAAGGTTAAAGAGGGGATTGAATTCCCGTGGCATTTCACTTCTCAGTCTAACTGGGAATGTGATGGCCCGTTTGCTCCTCTCACGTCTACAGAAAATTGCCGAAACTGTGTATCCTGAATCGCAATGTGGATTTAGGGCAGGTCGGCCAACTACAGACATAATCTTATGTGTGGAGCAGCTCCAGGGGAAGACACGAGACACTACATATGGCTTTCATAGATATGATAAAAGCATTTAACCTGGTCTATGATTGGTTGGTTGTTTTTGTTTTACGGCATATCAACCCTTTTCAGGTTATTTAATGCCGAATCCAAAGATTTTTAAGAAATTTTTTTTTTAATAGAATATATTTATTGTTTTCAAGTCGGTTTCTATTTAAACCATAGTTGGGACTCTAACAGGTACTACCACACCGGGTCAGAGTGGACCTGGGAGCAATGGTAATTAAAGGGTGGCTCCACACTCCCCAAAGCCTGCAAGCTGAGGTCTCACCATCGGATATAGTTTAAGGTCATATCCAGAACCTGACCTGGTCGACAGAGGAGCTCTATTCATCATCCTTGAGAAAGCAGGCTGTCCCTATACCCTGCTGTCACTCATCAAAGCATTTCGCGAGAACATGCATGGGCGAGTGCAGTATGGAGGCACTTGTCTGACCGGTTTCCGACCAATTGCGGAGTCAAACAGGACTGTGTGCTCGCCCCAGCCCTGTTCGGGATGTACTTCTTCTTTGTTTTTAAACAAGCATATCAGAATGTCGATAGATCTGTGGGGATATCGATACTCACCCGTAACGATGGGAATTTTTTGTCCTCTTACGATATAAAGCCAAGTTGAAAATTTAGGAACTAGTTGCCCGCGAACTCCTATACGTTGATGCGGATGCTCTTTGCACATCTTCCGCTTAGGATCTTAAACGACTTCTAGATTCTTTCTCAAACCGATGTAGATATTTCGGACTAACAATCAGTCTTAAGAAAATTGTCACCCTCTCCCAATCATTAGAGAGTGTTAATTTTACTATAGATAATACAACCCTGGAGAATGTGGATAAATTCAAATACCTTAGTGAGACCATCGCCAAAAACATTACTGTTGAGCCCGAACTTAGCACGCGACTTGGCCTAGTTTCTAACAAATGTGGGAGGCTCACGCAGCGCGTTTGAAAAAAAAAACAAGCATCTGACCATCAAGACGAGAGTCCGTATGTATGAAACGTGTGCGTTGAGTGTCCTTATCTATAGGACGGAGACGTGGTCTGCATATTGTCCTCAAGAGTCCAGGGTTAGTGCCTTCCATACGAGATGTCTGCTATCAATCATTGGCGTGTCATTTAAGGACAGAATGGCAAACGAAGAGCTCTTCAGACGGTTAGGTTCGGGTGCACTTTCATCAAGACTTAAGTTTATGGCACTTCGGTTGGTAGGACATGTAAACCGAATGTCATATGAACGCCTACCTCACAGTGCATTAAATGAAGTTTTGAAACAGGTACTCGGTCTGTTGGTCGTCCGAGTGTCAGATTCAAGGACGTGCTAAAGCGAGTTCTAAGGGATTTCAGCGAAGAATGTGAGAAATAGAAAGAACTATCTCGAAATCGGGATGCTTGGCGCACCACAATTTATGCCGGGAGAGAGAGATGAGACGGAAAACCTAAAAAAAAAAAAAAAAAAACTCCAACTACGTCGATCCAAAACGCCATAGTTTTGACCTCTATACAATTGTTGGTCACGGCAGACGCTTGCAAAAGGGGGAAGGGTGCGTTCGCGCGCGTGTATGTGTGTGGGGGAGGATGGCGTTTGCTAGAAATTTTATCCTAAATGTAACGCAATTATGCACGATGTCGAAATTATAAATAGAACTTAGCATAATAGCTAAATACATCTAAACCTCTAATAAGGAAATATAAACATGATTAATTAATGAAATTCATTTTTCAAAGGAATATGTAAATTAGTGAACCATTATGAAGTCTCATGACTGAGTATAATAAGAAGATGGTTTTAATAATTCTTAATAGAAAAGGTAGGCTTTATGCAAGGTCAAACGAAAAAAAATTATAATATAGATATTTCTACAAAAGCTCTGTAGATTAACATAATACATCACAATAAACATGTAGTAGATAAAAGTCCTAGTCCACCCTTGTAGTTAATTTATAGGGGAAAGAATTTAAATTTTGTTGAGTTCACAGCACTGTGTAAAAATATTTCGCTGCTTATCTTTGCATAGCGTTGTTTAGCTACAGCAAATCATATACGCGGAAAAATATATTTGTTTGAATTCTAATAGACACAATTCCACTCGCTGCACGTACGTATATTGTCTGTAGCTTGTAGCAAGCAGATTACTGATTCGTTTCTCTATAACAATTGGCGGCCATTTTGATTTTTATGTTTCCACGTTTTATTTAGATTTGTTTTTATGTACATCTTTTTTTTTTTTTTGATGTCTGATGGTTATAGAAACTAAAATGTAGGTTTTCAATTTCCCATCCTGCAATTTTTATCATTACACACACACACACACACACACACACACACACACACACACACACACATATATATATATATATATATATATGTATATATATATGTAATGATAAAAATTTGTTGTATGTATATATATATACACATACATATATATATACATGCACATATATGTACATATATATACACACACACATATATATACACACATATATAGGCATATATATACATATATGTATGTATATACACACATATATATACACATACATATATATACTTATACATATATATACATATATGTATGTACACACACACATATATATACATATATATATGTATACGTATACATATATGTATGTATATATGTATGTACACACACACATATATATACACATACATATATATACGTATACATATATATACATATATGTATGTGCACACACACACACACACACACACACACACACACATATATATATATATATATATATATATATATATATATATATATATATATATATATATATATATATATATACACGTGTGTGTTTGTTTTTTTACTTCAAATTTCTTTTATTTTTCCCTTTCTTGTCTTGCCTGGAAAGCAATGTCTTTTAAGGTTTTGTAGCATGATTCCAAAATGGCGAACATTGATTTTTTTTGTTGTTGTCCGTTTCTTCAAGTCGACGTCCGTTTATTTTATTTTACATATTTATTATATTCTACCTTTATGTATTTATTTGTAGTACTTCATTATATTTCTTATTTCTTTTTATTTATTTATTTATTTATTTATTTCATTCTTTGGTCGGTCTGTGAAATCCCCTACCCAGCACCGCGATTGCTCAATATTCTGCCGCTAAACTTTCTTCCTTCTTGTCGGTCTTCTAAATGCAATATCTCTGATTGTATTTCGCCCATCTACACACACCTCGACTGTCCTTCCTCCCATCAAGATGTATTTTCATGTTTATATGTGCACCTACGTACACCGTAAAACGGTTGCATTAAGAAAATATATATTATGCAGACAAAATATACAGTGTGCCGCAAAAATGAAGATAGGCACATATAACACACACACACACACAGGCGAGCGCACACATACACATTTATAAGTGTGTGCGTGCGTGCCTGTTTATACGTGTGTGTGCGTGTATGTTCAATATATATACTATTCTACTCGCTCTTTCCTCAGTCCGCGCGTTATGCTTTGAAAAAGGCCAAATTCAATTTTTCAAGGCCAAACTGATTCAAACAATGGCCGAATTTGCGAAAATTGGCTTTATAAATCTGGCAACACTGGAGAAGAATATAAGTGAACTTCGTCTGATATAGTCTCGTTTCCTTTTTCGAATATCATTTCAATAATATATTAGTGTTGTTGTAAGAATTCGTAGCAATTTCGACGTGCAGCGGTTCTTCACTGAAAAAAGAAATCCGAGAAACTTTATGTAAAAAGGGAACATCCGAAAGAACCAGGGGAGAAAAAAAACAACGTAGTATGCCAAAAAGTGCCGGACTGAAGAAGTAAATTAAAGATTGTTTCTTACAATAATTACATAATTGGAATACTCTTTTGTTTGCATACTTTCTAGCTGACTATAATTTGTCTTCAAGTCCAACGTAAACAAGTTCTGAACGAACCGTTCCTCTAAGTAATTCAATTTACAATTTACAAAATTTCCACTACTTACGAGTATTATTACGGTATAATCCAATTGACTAATATATTCACATGGACCTTTCTCATCGAGTGGCTTCCGGGCCTTGATAAGTGATAAATTCTATGTAACAAAAAAAAATTGTATTTAACGATGCAACACAATATTAATATCTCATTATTTAGTAGTACTTATACATTTCTCTCATTTACGTTAGTTCTATATTTGAAATACAATGGACACTATTTGCTGTATGGTATTGTTTTTCTGTCAACCCCCCCCCCCCAAACAAACTACTTTTGCACTGTCTAGAAAAATATCAGTTTCATAAAAAATTATTGATTAAATATATTTATCATTCAGCGGAAATTCAACGAGTTCTGCAAGTATATATTCTTTCTTAATTATTGAGAACTCTGCTGGTACACGCACGCACACACACGCGCGCGCATACACACACTGATATATATATATATATATATATATATATAGAGAGAGAGAGAGAGAGAGAGATAGATAGATAGATAGATAGATAGATAGATATTACAATAGATCAAACTTAAACATGGAAAAGTAACGAACTAGTTGTAAAAACTGGAAAAGAAAAGGGCAAGATAATCTAGTAAAAATACAATAAATTTATAACTTAAAATATTGCAGTATTAAGAATTGATTATATAATGTTATAAATTGAATTTTAATAAAACAAATTCTTAATGCTGCAATATTTTAAGTTATAAAATTATTATATTTTTACTAGAATATCTTTTCCTTTTCTTTTCAATTTTTAACAACTAGTCCTTTACTTTTCCATGGTTAAGTTTAGCCATATTACTTCTCATGCTCGCATTTTTCTATTGTAATTCATGATTTTTGTAGGTTTCCAGTAATTCAATTGTTTTTTGTTTAATTTCAGTCTTATTTTTCCCCCTATAAACACATATTTAATAACAATATACGGCACTCGTCTGCTTTCAATAAAATCCCCCCAATTGTCTCCCTTCCATACTTTCATTCTCTCTGTTTCACTTGTTACTTCTCTTTCTGCGACAACAGTGAATTAGTAGCAACAGCAGTTGCTAAAGCGACCTGGTTCCTATAGAAACCAGCCATAGAAAGTTTTGCTTGCCCTCTTACATATTTTTACGATTTGAACACAAGAAAATTTATCATAACTTTTGTTTTACTGAACGAAAATTGAAAAAAAAAATTCACAATATGGCTGAGGTGATCTATAAACTGTAATAATTGTTTGAAATTTGATCGAAAAATGAGTGAGCGGTGAAGCTTTAAAGCAGTTCTAAATGACTAAACCTGTCACTTAACCTTATATTCAAATACTACTGTGTGTGAATTCCCTTGCCTCACCCTCTTTTTTTTTAACCAAGTAAGATCTGTGACTTACTTGTAGTTTCATTAAATACTTTTATATGCAAAATCCGATCCTGCATTTTGCTAATTCCTGCCCTCTGATGAGAAGGAGAGTATTTATTCGAAACTCCGCGGATTAAGGACTATCCACTTATCTTGTGTTTACTTTTTTAAAATTAAATATGTTTTTAACTCTTTTTCAAGATGTTTTTGACATGTTTTATTAATCATTTGTTCATATTATAAGCTCTATTTCCTTTTCGGTTTTATTGAGCTTTTACATCTGGCTGAGTTTATTTTACTTGTAAATATTAACTCTTTAATATTTATAATATATTTTAAGTTTACCATTTTGATTACCTTGGTAAACTTATTGTAACTTTTATTATATATATATATATATATATATATATATATATATATATATATATATATATATATATATATACAAGGATATGTTTTTCAATAAATATTAATCAGGTTTGTACCTACAGACATTGATGCATCATGCTTGCGCAAACATCAGTGCAGGAAATGGTGATTACTGATGGTCGCAGGGCTCGAACCCAGTCAATAAAACCAACGCTGGCTTTGCGGATGAGCGTTCTTCCTCTTAACTATCAAAAATCGACATTTTAATGGAAGTAAATTAAGTTACGCATGTAAGCTAAGCGCATTCGACGAACAGGAAGTCAAACAAGAAAACATATCGAAATACAACATGTACGACATAAAAGAAGCTGGAATCTTAAAAAGATCTCCATAATGTAAGTAATTATAGGATAAACTGGGTTCATGGAAAGGAATTTCAAAAACAACCTGGCAATATATACACGGTGAACCAAGTGCAAGAAAGAGATTCAAATTGTATTAAAAACGATCTCTCAGTTGGAATGTCTCAAATAGCTGGTGAATACCTTGTATCCGGTTGGATGCCACATCCCCAGCTAGAAAAAAAACAAGAAAATTGTTTAAAAGGGATACAAAGTGCTTTCAATAAGTTTCCAGAATTTTTTTTTTCCGTGCAGGCATTTTAAATTGTCATAGACGCTTGAAAATTCAGTATTTTTGCTATACATCTCATGAGATGACTGACCAATTTTTATGATTTCAAGTCCAAAGGAACAGCTACAGCAAGAATTGGAATACATCCTACTAAAACCTGATTGTCACAGCTGGTGTATTTCAAAAATGCAATCTGGACTATTATGGATTTTAGAAGAAAATTGGAAAAATGCCACAGAAACGTAAGAAATGCTTCAGACTACTTTTGGACCATCTTGCATGAATTGAACATCCATTTTTGATGGCATAAGAGATTCGAGGAAGGCAAGCGAGGAATGATGAGAGGTGTGGAAGGAGTAAGGAAATCACCAGAATTGATTGGCCAAATAAAGAATTTCCTGTGTAAGGACCGCTGTGAGTCAATAAGTGCACAGTTTGATGTCAGTGTGGGAACTGTACACACAATTATTCGCGAAGAACTGAAGTTATGGAAGATTTACGTTTGTCTCAAGGATGGCCAGAAAAAAACAAGAAAAAAAGACGTTGTCATAGGCATCAATATAGTTCTTCACTCTCCCTATAACTTTTTTTTTTTTTTGATGTCTGATGGTTATAGAAACTAAAATGTAGGTTGCTTGCTCCCTGTAACTTTTGTTTATTCCCTAAGCATCAGGTAAACGTTAAAGGTTGTCGTTATGTGACACTTGAGGAGATGAAAGAAGCTGTATCGAGGGTCATTGACACGTTCACACAGGAGTATTTCCATCAGACTTCTAGAAGTTGTTAGAACGACAGGTGCCTTGCAGCCGAAGTAGATTACTTAGAAGGCGACTAGAGTTACATGGGTGTTCTATCAATAAAAGTGTGTACTATCAATAAAAGTGTGTACTATCAATAAAAGTGCCGAGACGAAAAAAGTCTGGAAACTTATTGAAGGCACCCTGTAAGAAAACTTTTGAAACTTATTAAACAAGTTTTTTTTCAAATCAGTTGCACATTCCATAAATATTGTTTGAAATTATTTCTCTGTTTATCCTCACAGCTAATTAACGACACTAAATATCTTCAATCAAGCACAGTTTACTATAGGTGACTACGGGCCACAGGTCACTGATCATCTCGTATGTAAAAAAAAAAGAAACAAACAAAGAAACAAAGAAAACTATCTCTTAAATCCTTAAAAATCCTTAAATCCCGAAAAAATTCCAAATTTAAGAGTTTCTTTCTTTGGACTGCTTGCCTTTCGACTCTCCTTGTTTCACCGACCATACCAACATGCCGACATATGAATGTAAGGTAATCATCTATAACATAAATCTCACCTGTCTGTTTCGATGTATGTATGTATGTATGTATGTATTTATTTATGTATGTATGTATGTATGTATGTATGTATGTATGTATGTATGTATGTATGTATGTCTAAAGCTTTCGACAGATGCGACGGATTTTCACGAGATTGGTATCCTTTTGAAGCGCGAAAATTTTGGACGATAAATATCGAAGAATTAGCTAAAAACATTAATTCCTTCACTCTCAACTGGACACTTTTCTACAGGGAGGAGTCGTTCTTTTCGCCGATATTTTCGAAAGTCACCCTCTCTTTTCGATTGACTAGCCTTAATTTAAAAATTCGTCACTTCCGGTTTGGCAGTGGGTGCAACAGAAAAGACGTCACATTTTTTCCACGTTCTGTTCTTCCTTCACGGTACAGGTTCGAGCCTACTACCATTTTTTTTTGTTTGGTTTTTGCTCAACACACACCTCCAAACGCCGGGGCAACGCCAGGCACCCAGGTTAGTCTATAATATAAATCTCACCTGTCTGGTTAAATGTATATATGTATGTATGTCATATGCTACTGATACCATGTAACCCAATATTACCTGCCTCATGGTCGCGTCACCGGCGACTAAACTGGTTCCCCCACCAGACTCGTTTGGTGAGGAGGATGGCTAGTCTCCCTGAAGGATTAAAAACAAGACCTTCCAAAGGGCGAATGAACCCTTTTTCGGGGTCAACGGCCAACTAGCACTGTGTGTTTGTGTGTATGTATGTGTATGTTGGGGTGGAGAGGGCCCCCGTAAGCCGTGGTAAAGGCAACCTTTCTAGGAGAAGCAAACCTCTGATTTAAAAAAACATAAAGCGGGAGACCAGTGCCCGCATTAAGTAGGTTTGCAGTTTAACTCGTTGCTGGCTATCTTGCTCTTACTGGTTGCTGAATCTCAACATTTTGAACCGATAGAGAGACTTAGCTGTCGTACAAAGCTAAGACTCTGTAACACCATCTGTGTATAGATACTCCCTCAGGCATTTGTCTTTTAAAATGGTCCTGTGGCGATGGAAGTCATTTTTGGGCTCATGAACTTTTAAGTGTCTGAGGGAATGGCACTCATCTGACAAGACGTTGCATCATCATCATCATCATCATCATCATCATGTATGTATGTATGTATGTATGTATGTATGTATGTATTGCCTTTGGTCTGAGGACCAGTCTGTCTAAAACAAAGGTGATGTTCACTCCTGGACTGGGACAGTCATACGTGGAGCCGAACATCATGGTTTGTGGTGCTAGACTAGGAGTAGTTGATTCATTTGTCTACCTTGGTACTTCGCTGTCGCAGACGAATTCAGAAGGCATCTGTAGCTTTTGGAAAGTTGGAGAATAGAGTATGGTCTGATCGTGGCATCACAGATAGAACTAAGATCTGCGTTTACAAGATCTCTGTACTAACCGCACTGTTGTATTCATCGGAGACCTGGACATTGCATCAAAGGCACATTAAATGGCTTGATCAATTTCACTAAAAATGCTTTAGAAACGTATCTTAAACATCAAATGGCAAGCACAAGTACCCGATACTGAAGTCCTTGTGAGAGCATGTTGCTCTAGTGTTGAGACCCTTGTAATCAGATCTTAAATGCGTTGGGTGGGCTACCTGGTTCGAATGAAAGATTATAGGCTGCCAAAATAATTTTTTACGGGGAGCTGGAAAATGGCAAGCGCCCTCAACACAAGCATAGGAAGAGGTTCAGGGACTCTACAAAGAATAATTTGAAAGTCTTACAAATCGACATCGACACATGAGAAAAACTTATTCTGCAAGGACCGAAGTGGCGAAAGCTTGTACGTGAAAGTTTTGATCCTCTAGAGAAAAGAAAGCAGGTCCACAGCAATCTGAAGTGAGAGCTTCGCTTAGGTTTAATTGATGGTCTTAATGATGACACACAGAGCTAGAAATGCGACACTTGTGAAGGGGTGATTTTGTCAAAATCTGGCTACGTCAACCACCTTAAGTCGCAGAACCCCCCCCCCCTGTTCAGGTCAACTTTGCACCTATTATTCCGAACCAAACGATCTGGTTAACATGCAGCAAAGTTTGCAAGTCTACTGCTGGTTTGAGAAGACATGTGATTGTTCATAAGAATACCCTTCAACTTCCAGAGGAAGTCAACTCAGTGGAAATTGCTCAATTTGTTGACTTCACGTTGTGTTCATGGCGACATCGGCTAAGACGTCAGATTTTCTTTCACTTTCTTTTCCACCTTCGCGTTACGAGTTCGAGTCTGCCTGCCTTCTACCATATATTTTTTCCTCAACACACACCTCCAAACACCCGGATAACGGCGGGCACCCAGGCTAGTCTATATTAAGTGACAATATGCCTTGTTTGGAGAAAATACAACTAAAACAAAGTTAAGGAGAAAGTGAAGGAGATATTTTCCCACGTGGAAAATTGCTAATTTTAAATGAAAAGTTGATTTCGCTTCAGTCGAAAGCAACGGCACAAACACTGAATTTCGTCGTCACACCCTTAAAGGCGACAAAAGTATCGCGAAAAGAAAAACGAACGAGGCTTTACGTAAGCGTACGTCGAGCGACGCGCGTACGTGTAAAAACAGCAATGTACGCCAATAAACAAGCCGTCAGAGTTCTGTCTCTAATGACGTCATTGATTTGCGCTAATCATGGCAGAAACACGTGCGAAAAAAAAATTGATCGAAATTATAATCAAGTTCGTTTCCTCTCCGCGCTGTTTTGTGTTATTTGTCCCGATTGTTCGCCATTTTTATTTGGTTGTTTTAGCATTGTTTTTATTTGTTTTGCTTTTTACTATCAGTATTGATTTAAAACGTTTCTGTTAAAGAGACCGGGTTGCTTTGAATTAGCGTTTTCCCATCTGAAGACTCGTCAGTCGAGTGAAAACATAGGAGTTAATGAAGAAGAAGTGGTCGCGTCAACACAAATGAACAAAGACTGAAAGAGAGAAGAAGTCGATGGGGGTGGGGGCAGACGTTTGGTATTGATTAGATGGTGAAAATAATTGAGGAAGGAGAGGATCGAAAGATTAAGGGTAATAATAATAATAATAATAATAATAAGAAGAAGAAGAAGAAGAAGAAGAAGAAGAAGAAGAAGAAGAAGAAGAAGAAGAAGAAGAAGAAGAAGGAGAAGGAGAAGAAGAAGAAGGAGGAGGAGGAGGAGGAGGAAGGGAGGAGGAGGGAGAGGAAGAAAAGGATAAGCAGAAATGGTGAGACGAAATGTGAAAAGAAAAAGAAAGTCGAAAAAAGAAGAAATGTGAAGAAAAAAAAATCGTGATGATAGAAAAAAGAAAAAGAAGAAGAAAATAATGTTGAGAAGACGAAGAATCGTGAAAAGAAGAAAAAAGGAAAAGATAAAATGGTGAGAAGAAAAACAAGAAAAACAAAATTTAAGAAGATAAAGGGCTAGAAAGAAAAAGGGAAAAGAAAAACAAGAGGAATAATGAAACGAAAAAAAATGTGAAAAGAAGAAAAAAAGAGAAATATGAAAAAATGAATAATAATAATAATAATAATAACAACAACAATAATAATAAGAAGAAAAAAATAATGATAATAATAATGATAATAATAATAATAATAATAATAAGAAGAAGAAGAAGAAGAAGAAGAAGAAGAAGAAGAAGGCAACATTACAGAAGAGTTGAAACAAAGGCAAAAAGTACATAAAAATCGTAGGATTAGAAACGATAAAAAACAGATATGTAAAAGAACTCGAATGAAAAAAGACGGAAATTTAAAAAAAAACATAAAAAGAAAAGCAAACAGCAAATAAAGAATAAAATGAAGAAGAAGAGAAGAAAAAACGAATGAAAAAGAAGACGAGGAAAAAGGCGCAAACGGTCATTAAGGAAAATAAAGCGACAGTAGTATGCAGAAACAATTATACGAAAAAAAGAAAACAGATTTAATTACTTTCTTTTACGGCGTATCAACTTTTTTACTCTATTTTATGCGATTCTGTTTTAATATTTACAAGAGTGATCATGTGAAGGTTGCCAAAGCCCAGAAGTTAAAATGATTGCATCGTTAAATATTAAGGCTGTGTGTACCGAAAAATTATTTTGACAAGAAGAGGTACATTTGGCAACGAGATGAAAGAAACAGCATAACTTGATCTATAGTCAAAAGATATTATTATTGTCAATTACACCAAAAGATCACTTGAATCAAATAATTTACCTAACATCAGGAACCATCTGCATGCGAATAAAAAAAAAAACATGGCCGATTTTCAAAAGATAAGATAAATTTTGGATGCATTAAAGGTCATACATACAAGTGAAATCAAGTAAAAAGAATTAAAAATAGGTTGAATTGTCAATTCATTAAAGCAACCCTCGCTGAATAAAATCTTATTGCAAAAGTGACCACGTGAAGCTTGCCACCATCCATATATAAAAGTAGGACTATGGAACTGGCGGGATTCGAACTTGGCACGCCCAGCATCTTTATCCACTTTACTACCTCTTACTTTCGTACGATTCTTTACTGATCTGGCTTTACGGCATATTGTTACGTACTGTCTTATTATTAAAAGATGACGTATGTATTTGTATTGTTCTTTGTGAGAGTCTTATGAGAGATTAGTGTTGAGTAAGAGATGTTCATGTTGTAAGAAGAGATGAGAGATATTAACATTGTTAGAGAAGAGATGTGGACATTAACAAGTATATATAAAGAGAGACATATAAATACATTTTGGAGAAAATTTGATATCTTGATAGATAGACTGATAGATCGGCATTCGTACCGATATATTGAGAGGTTGACATTTATGCTTTTGACAGTTCTGTTTGAACGGGAGTGTTTATATAACATAAATAGACACATTTAGTTTCTAACACATATATTTTTTAGATGATGAATTTCAAATGGTTTTTACACATAAATAGACAATACCTTTTTCATGTAATGATGGACACAGGAGACGGCAGTTATAAAAACCATGATGAGCATTTATTCCTTCCACTTGACCGGTCAATCGCTTGCATCCAGGAATTCAAAGTTTCTTTTTCATTTTCTTTTTCTAACCCTCTCGCTTCCAGACGATGACAAGGTTCGAACTGGTCGGACTCTCGTCTGATTCTCTGACTCTCTTCTGACTTCTAACTCTCTAACTAACTAACTCTCCTTCCTATATTGAGAAATCCATGCATGTCCGGCCAACGTGACCACAATTCACGTGCCATCAACATGCGCGACCTGCACGTGTCGAAACATTCTGATTTCCCACTTTTGCTTTGTTGTTTTCACAAAGGAATTCAACCTACTTATCTAATTCATATAACCCATATTTTATTATCCACATTCTTTCTAACAATGAATAGTTTCCAGCCCAATGTGTATTGATTAAATATTTTAACAGAATCAACAATTTACTGAACATTCCATTTATAACCTATTGTTCTTTAAAACTTACCTCCAGGGTTCGATTCCCGTTTTCTCTAATTTTTATTTTCATTTATTAATTCTCTTTATTTTTACTTACATGAAAAAGGGGACACGCCTTTTTATGTAACAATATCAACATTTTAATATGATATTTTAAATCATGCAAATTTCGTATTGGCTATTATAGAGCCAATTCTCTATCATTTTTATATATTGTATTAGATCCAATATATAGTAGTGATTTCAAAAAAGAAAAGAAACATATGACTGGCGCTATAAGCTAGAATCGAAAATAAAACATATAACGCCCCAGCCTGACTGGTTACTGTTTGAGCTATCGTCAGGTGGACAAGAAACAAAAAATATGGACTGATTTTGACGTATAAATGTATGTATTTGTGCATGTGTACAAATAACACCTTTAGTCGACTTACGCCTGCCAAGTTTTTTTTTAATTTTCAATTTTAACACTTTAGTAGCTATTTTTACCGGATAAACTCTCATAAAAGAACGGCGCAGAAAAATGAAACCTTGCGTCTCGATGGAGATGCACACTGAGAAAATGCAGGAAGACAGACAGGCAGACAGACAGACATAGTGAGCGATACGATTTAATGCTTAAACACAAAATGTATTTTTTCGTGTCTTTCCGTTTTCTGTGTTTTTCCAGTTTTCTTTCTTTTCTTTTTTTGGAGTCATCCACATAGTCTTCTAAACGTACACGTCTTTTTCTCCTTATCATCATGTAACGTAGATTTGATCAATATCATTATTTGAGTTTACTATATCGTGTATGGTCATTAGTTTCCCTGTCCTCTGACCCAAGTGCTTGAGTTCTTCAGACCAGGTACGTATAGTCTTGAATATCTTATGAAGGATATACCCCAATCACCTTTGTGATCGCGACAATAAAACAACGCAAGAGGAGTACTTAATGCAACTTAGTTCATTTCTGTGAGTGTGCGCACGCGCATGCGTATGATACCATTGCGTAATGTATGAGGAGTAACCCCAATCGTTGTCCGTTGATAATTGTCTGGTCGTGTCATTCCCAATCGATTTTCTTCTCAGCCCAACTTACTCTCACCTGGCTTCAACTCCAATCTCTCTGATCTCTATCGGGTAACCTCCGAGCCACCAACTATACCAAGCATGACATTTTCGTCAACCGTAAACCGTTCATTACCGTCGTTAAACTATCACAAAATCGACCACTACACCTAAATTTGTCCGTAAAATAACTCTAAATATACGTTCGGTCCTTTTGTCTCAGACACCTGTCACACCTTCATCAACAATCCCATATCAGCTTCCTTTTGTATGGCTTTGTGAACAACTTTCAAGCAATTTTTTTTGTCATACTCCCTTCCCTTTTTATCCTCAAATTCCTAACACTTGGAAGGAGGGAACACCGGTAGTATCACAAAGATACTGCGCAGGTATTGGTCCTTTTTGATTTCAACTAAATAATTTGGTTTCTTTTCCTTCTCGTGTATTCTTTATATCTGACGCTGTAATGTAATACATTCCAGAACTCTCATATATTTGCATGTAATACGTTCGGCAAATGCTTTCATCTCACGTGGTTAACTATTTCCATGATCTCCACTACCTCAAAATCCCCCTTTGATAAAAGAGTTATTGTCAGCGTAGTGTTCTATTTAGTGGTAGATGCCCTTTTCTCTTCCCTGCAACCTCTCTCCCACAGAAGAGACGTTGCGAACCTATTCTTGTTTTATCGTTATTTCCATGGCAGGTGCTCGTCTGAACTCCAATCTCTGGTTCCCCCCTCGCCAATCTTTCACGAAAAACACCCGTCTAGCTGAATCCACTGTCAAAAATTTTCCCCACTCTTTATCTGTGCCTAAATCAAAACATAGATTCCATGAACAAAGCTTCTTTCTTAGAACTGCACGCCTGTGGAACTCTGCCTGCTTCCCACCTGACTACAACCTGGATGTCTTCAAGTCCAACGTAAACAAATTCCTAATGAACCGCCCCCTTAAGTAAACACTTTAATAAATCTCCACACTAACGTACTGTACTTGCAATAACCTTTATCCTTGAGTGGCTTCCGGACCTTGATAAGTGGTGACCACCGTGTAAAAAGAAAAAAAACATAGAAAAGTGATGGGGCCTTTTTTTTCTCTCTAAATAAAGCCTTCAAAATTATTAGATAGCAGGGGTTGATACCATCAAGAAAATAAGGATAATAAAAATCACGAAGTCTTTTTAAAACTGATGTCTTTGTAAGGAAAATCCCAGAAAAATTATACAACATTATTCGGTTTTGTAAATTTCAAATTAAACTTAGAAAATAATGCTTTCAAACATGTAACCAAGTTTCTCTGTTCAAAGTTCGCGCCAACCACGCAACACATGTCGATTCAGACTTTACAATACGGTCTATAATATCGGCCCCTCGAAGTTATTACCTCGACCCCTCGAAAAATCAACAAAAAAATGACGAAAAACAAAATGACGAAATGACGACGAACAAAATTACAAAAAAACAGCAGTCTCTGAAAAAACCCCAAAAAACCCAACGTTTTTGATTATTTCATTTAAAACTGATATGAAATTATTCAGTTTTCTATATTTGCAAATTAAACTTACAAAAGAATCTTTCTCTACAATTATATAAATATGACTTTGTCTGTGTTTGTGTAAGTTCGTTCCTTATAGACTCCGAAACGGCTTAACAGACTTTCTTTAAAATTTACAGAACCTTAGTGTATAGGTCTGGGAGTGATCTGTTAAGTTTTGTCTCAGAATACCCCCGATAATTACCGATAATCGAAAATCGAAACCGTTATTTTAATTTATCTATCATCGGTAAAATCATTTTTCCATGTGGTCGCTTAGCAACCATGATAGAACAACGGGTCATGAAAATTCGACTGTGGTTAAGGAGATAGCGTGTTTTTTTGTTTGTTTGTTTGTTTGTTTGTTTTGTGTCTGTTTTTTTTTTTGTTCTTGTTTTTTTTTTTTTGTTTGTTTTTTGTTTTTTTTTGCATGACGTGGCTTGTAGGTTCGAACTCCACACGTAAATTTCTCAATTTTTTCATTAACTGCAAAGAATTTCATAAGACTTGAACTTTTTATTTATTTATTTATTCATTTATTCATTCATTTATTTTTGCATGACGTGGTCTGTAGTTTCAAAACCCGCACGTAAATTTCTTAATGCTTTTTTTTTTTTCGTTAACTGGAAAGAAGTTTATATAAAATAATTTTATAAAAGAAACAGTAGGTCCTCTAGAGTGCAATGTAGAATAACATATATTTTGAACTAAGTTACTGCATGGAGGCATGTGAAGCTTCCTCCCCGGGCGATTACACGGATTTCGATGACAATAAAAATATAGGAGTGTGAAATATTTGTTGATCATCATTCAATCCCGGGCAACGTCGGGTCTCCCTGCTAGTATACCTATAAAGTTGATTTTTTTTATTCTCGCCCTGATATTGATATTAAAAGCCTAGTTTTTCTAATTAAAAATTATTACAATAGACTTATTTAATATACTCAGTCATAAATATGCGAGCGACTTTATAAAGGTTAACTAATTTTCATATTCTTAAAAGACACGAGCATTAATTAATTACTTATTTATTTTTTATGGTTTCTTATTAAATGATTCGTTTCATTTCACTATTATGCTGAATGCTATGCATGCATAGTTTCTACATTCTGCATAATTGCGTAAAATTGAAGATGAAAACGTTCCAGCACAGTCCGTATTATTTGGATACATCGGACTGCTGTTCTCATCTTGAGTGTCAGTTTTTTAGAGATGGCGAACGCTAAATTAAAATAAATCACAGGAAAAATATTTTAACATACACTGCTGATCCAAAATTTTAGACCACTTAAAAATCTTTAAAAAAAAAAAAAAAAAAAAAAAAAAAACTTTTTAAGGATAGATTTTGAACTTTTCCAACTTAAGGTTACCAATATTACAATCTAAAAGGTTATGGAAACAAAAAGCTACATTCAAAAGATTTTTTTAAATTTACATTTTTATTAAATTAGGCTTTTTACACATGATCCAAATTATAAGACCAGAGACAATAATTCTATTAAATTGTACAAAAAGTGTATGAAAAGTGTATGAAAACATTCAACAATCAAACTTGATAATAAGTTCTACCTCCACTGCTTTTGATGACTTCAAAAATGATTTGGAGCATGCTAGAAATAAAGGCTTCCATTAAGGTGCGGAGGATCCTGCTCCAGTTTCTGAAGATGGCTTCATGATGTTCATTTTTTGTCGAATATTGTTTGCCATTTCGATAAACCTCTCTTGTCATCCCCAAACACTTTCAATTGGGTTCAAGTCCGGTGAGCATGCAGGATGTCCCAATATATGGACTCCATTTTCTTGTAGAAAGGTCAAGGTACATCTTGCAGTGTGGATTGCAGCATTATCCTGTTGGAATAACCATCCATCCCCACACAACCGATGACCCTCACTCATCAAAGATGCTTTTTGTAGCATGCTAACATAACCAGCTGCTGTCTAACGACCCTGCACCACCTGGAGCTCCATCATCCCTCTGTAAGAAAAGGCACCCCATACTATTAAGGATCCTCCACCACTATGACGTGTGGAAAAAATTTCAAGGGGTATGTTTTTGTCATGCCAATATCGCTGGAAGCCATCAGGAATATCTAAATTGAATTTTTTCCCATCAGAAAACAGGACTTTCTTTCACATCGCAATGTCCCAATTTTGGTATTCACGACCAAATCTTAAGCGGTCCACTTTGTGACGTGGAAGAAATCGAGGAATTTGTTTACGCTTTTTATTTACCATGCCTTTTTGTTGTAAATGTCGTCTGATGGTTATTGACGGCAATCAGCATCTGTAACCGCCTTAATTTGAGTAGAAGACAGTCTTCTGTCAGTCATAACAACCTGTCTGATTCTCCTACTCAATGAAGGAAAAATTGGGGGGGGGGGCTACCAAAGCATTTTGCTTTTCCATAATTCTCTGTGTTCTTTAGAAAGTTGCAAATAAGTTTTACCGCTATTTGCTTTAGCTGCTATCGCTCACTGTGATAAACCTTGCTTATGGAATCCTAGAATTCGAGAGCGCTCAACTTCAGTTAGTTTTCTTGCTTTAGGCATGGTAACACCTTAACACAGTGATTGCTAATCTCTAACTGAACTAAAACATTAGAATTGCCATAAATCTAATAATTTATACCCTTGGTCTTATTATTTGGATCATGTGTAAAAAGCCTAATTTAATAAAAATGCAAATTTTTAAATAAGATTTTTAGAATGTAGTTTTTTGTTTCCATAAGTTTTTAGATTGTAGTATTAGTAATCTTAAGTCGGAAGAGTTTAAAATCTATCCTTAAAAAAGGGTTTCTTTTCAAAGATTTAAGTTGTCTCAAATTTTTTATCAGCAGTGTACAAATATGCGATGTATTCGAAAGATTAACTTTTGGTGTTTATAATTTAAATATGGTTTCGGGTATGTGGGCCTGTGATTCGCGCGTAGATCGCGTAATGTAGAGGTTCAATTTTCACAAACTCTACACATTAAATTAGGCTGTATTTCCGCAATGACGCGTCAAATGCTGTTTTTCAAGTGGCCTATTGTGTCTGGTTTATCAGTGTAGGCATGAGACTTTACTAATTCCTAAAGAAAATAATCTAATGGAGTTAAATCGCACAAATAGGGTGGTCAATTTCGTGAAATTTTCGTTCATCAATTGTTTCTTTTAGTAAATTGTTCGTATCATTTGCAATTTGTAAAAGCTGCTTAAATATTAGTATCTTCTTGATCAAAATAACTGATAGCTGCCAAATTTGAGATTAAAGGAAAGAGAGTTGCCAATTTAAAGTTCGCTGCCACTAAAACACACCCTGTATTAAACCGTAGACTTGGAGGAATGAAAAATCTATATATAAAAATGAGAATATAAGTGTGTGTGAGTGAGAACACTTCTCAACCTATATACTCAACGAATACTTGATTTACAGACGTAAAATTTGGTATACAGGATATTCATACATTTTCTAAATTGATTTTCATCCGCAAAATGGGGGTTTAAGGGGTCTCAATTAGCAAATTGATACGTGGGAGTTGCCTGATTTTTCTGTTTGTAGACTGTTTCAATACTGCGCATGCGCGGTCGAGAAACATGGCAACTTTTTTATGTTAATAGTAAGAAATTTTAAACATTAGGTAAATACGTGTCAAGCTGGTGTAACGGTTATCGTACTCGACTCAATGTCTTTAGATTATAGTTTCGATCCCAGCTCGAGTATTTTTTTTTTTTTACTTACAAGAAGTGAACAGTTTAGAAAAAAGAAATTTATACTCGCATGCACATGTCTTAATTATTTTATTAATTAAAATATATTTATGCGTATTTTCGACCGGGCAACACCAGGTGGCCTGCTAGTATTCAACAAAAAAAGGTGGGGGGGACAAAATTAAGAACTAATCAGAAAAAGGAAAATAAAATGAGAAAACCAAATAGTTTTACAGAAATAAAGTGTTAGCATTAATAACGAAGATAACAATTCTAATGATATCAAGAACGACGAGGCAATAACAGCGAAAAAAAGCTAGTCAGACAATAAAAAGATCAGCAGGAGCACTAATACAAACGGCGGTATTTATAGATTCCACACTGATGAGGATAATGTCGATTGTGGATGATAATAATAACAACAGCGGGAATGGTGGTGGCGGCGACGGGAATATGATTAAGTGTAATCGAACAGGAAAAGATAGTCGGGAAGATGAAAGCTTTCGCCGGCAAATCGTAGGCGACAAATTGAAGACAAAATGTCGACTGCGGTTTGATTTCAAGATGGCGATGGGTGGCCGCCATAATGAAAGCGGTTGGATTATTTGGTTGATTAAAATGATGTCGATATTCTTTTGAAATAGAACGTCATTTGGTCGATTCGTGCGATGCTATCAGAATTACGGCCGCCTATATGAACGCACACATTTTCGTAGATTTACTCGTGAATTTGATATCTACATTTATTTCAATATCTATATATCTATATATCAAAGCGGATGGATAAATGATAAAAGTCTGGGTGTCTGCGCCTATGTATTTATGTGTTACAATAAACAATTTGAGATGTATCAACGCATCCCATAAGTTTTGTCCGAATTTTTATTCTCAGAAATATTATAGATCTTGGGAATATATATATATATATATATATATATATATATATATATATATATATATATATATATATATATATATATATATATGACTGCTTCATTTAATCACATAAATTAATATATATATATATATATATATATATATATATATATATATATATATATATATATATAAACTAACAACAAAAACACATATTTAACCTAGTTAAAATAGGTCGGCGCGCTAGATATTAGATATATACGCTCCCCGCTAAAATAGCACACACAATGGAACCGGAGGTCAACTGGGCATTTGTCCTGTAAGTGCTTGCTCATTAGCTGATTAGGATGGGTGCGGTGGAAACTAGAAAGCTGATTGGCTAACTAAAAACTCAAAAGAATGTGCGTATATAAAAACGCGAGACTATCACAACAACTCGCATAAGCCTGATGAATCCTAGCGTGGATGAAACGCGGAATATTCTGTGTAGCTTAAATGCCATGTATATTTTATAACTTACTATATATATATATATATATATATATATATATATATATATATATATATATATATACTAGCATTTCAGCCCGGCGTTGCCCGGGTGTTTGGAGGTGTGTGCTGAGCAAAAAAAAAAATAAAAAGTTGTAGTAGGAAGGCAGGCTCGAACCGGTACCGCGAAGGAGGAAAAGAACGGAAAAAAAAACGACCACCACCAAACCGGAAGTGAATTATGTTTAAATTAAGGCTAGACAATCGAAAGTAGAGGATGACTTTCAAAAATATCGGCGAAAAAAGCACACACCCCTGTAGAAAAGTGCCAAGTTGAAGGTGAAGACATTAATGGTTTTTAGCCAATTTTTCGATATTTGTCACCTGAAAGGTCAAGCTTCAAAACGATAATAATCTTTGTAAAATCTGTCGCCTTTGTCGAAGGTTTTAGGCAGACATGCAAACATACATTTATATATTGGTAGTTCAAATTTTCGACCCAAACCGATTAAAAAGCTTGCCCTATCTCTTTATGTAAAAATTTCAAATGTTTAGAAAAGAAATTGTCTGGGTAATTTGGAAGAGACCCCAGAGGCCAAATTATTTTTAACTTTGACCCCTATTATCCATGTCCAAGGAACCTATATCTAAAATTTAAAATGTCTAGATCCAAAATTGGCGGAGGAGTTTGGTAGAGAGAATAGATTACACTCTACATTGCACTGTAGGAAATCTGTTAATTTTGTAAAATTATTTGTATATAATGGCATGTGTCAAGTATCATGTTTTACTTTTGCTCTTAACAGACAGGTTCATTTCGAAGACGCCACTGGACTTATCAAACAATCAGCTATTGATTTTATATACCACGACCGTCTACTTATACGATGATACAACTTCTCAAATGCACTTGTATTTTTAGGCTGAACAGGGATGTTAACTTTTGATCAAAATCGTACTATTCCGTCTTTAAATGGATTTTTTTCAATTATCGATTTCGATAATTATCGGATAAATTCCCATACAAAACCTACCTAAAAAAAAAAAACTCGCACAGATAAATAAAGTACATTTAAGTGTAATTTCAGTAGTTTTAGCGTCCATAGAGAATAAACGAAGAGGGGGGGGCAAATTTAGAGATGCGAGAATTACCAATAAAAAAGAAAAAGAGGAAGCAAGGAGTAAGAAAGGGAGAAAGAAAGTTCAGGTGGAGGAGAAAGAAAGAAAAAAATGTAATTTAAAAGAAAGAAAAAATGTAATAGAAAAGAAAGAAAGGAAAAATGTAATAGAAAAGAAAGAAAGAAAAAATGTAATAGAAAAGAAAGAAAGAAAGAAAGAAAAGAAAAAATGTAATAGAAAAGAAAGAAAGAAAAAAATGTAATAGAAAAGAAAGAAAAAATGTAATAGAAAAGAAAGAAAGGAAAAATGTAATAGAAAAGAGAGAAAGAAAAAATGTAATAGAAAAGAAAGAAAGAAAGAAAAGAAAAAATGTAATAGAAAAGAAAGAAAGAAAGGAAAAATGTAATAGAAAAGAAAGAAAGAAAAAATGTAATAGAAAAGAAAGAAAGAAAGAAAGGAAAAAATGTAATAGAAAAGAAAGAAAGGAAAAAATGTAATAGAAAAGAAAGAAAGAAAGAAAAAATGTAATAGAAAAGAAAGGAAAAATGTAATAGAAAAGAAAGAAAGGAAAAAATGTAATAGAAAAGAAAGAAAAAATGTAATAGAAAAGAAAGAAAGAAAGAAAGGAAAAAATGTAATAGAAAAGAAAGAAAGAAAGGAAAAAATGTAATAGAAAAGAAAGAAAGAAAGAAAAAATGTAATAGAAAAGAAAGAACGAAAAAAATGTAATAGAAAAGAAAGAAAGAAAAATCTAATAGTTGAAAAGTACAAAGTGGAACGATAAAATTGTCGCTCTTAAGAAAACAACACTACAGCTTTATTTTAAAACATTTATTGAAAAAAAAAATCAATTCAGGTGATTTGATTATGTAGCAGAGCTGATATATATTCAATGTAGCCGCCTTCAGCCTTAATCACCGGAACTGGGAGCATGTCTTTTCCACAAGCGCCGGCGGGAGCTCGGCGAATACTCGGGAGGGGGCGCAGTGAGAGAAGAGTACAAAGTCATAGCACTCCTTCTTAAGTCAAGCCTGGGTCTCTTTGTACTTGTAGGCCGACGCTGAGTCCTGCTGCCACACCCAGGATCTGCCAGAGACCACCTGATTGCACCAGGGCATCTGTACACTCTTCTACACATTCAGATACACTTTTGGTGTTGAATTTCAAGCCGACTTCGAAAATATGAGGTGGCATCATGTGGTCCTCATTTAAAACCACACCAAAGACCATAAACGTGTCGAAAACTTCTTTTAGCTGTACCTCAAGCATTGAACCGTCCGGATTTTCATTTTGAAAGTGCTGGCAATGGTCCTGTTGTCATGATTTGGATCGGTGGAGAGCATAAGTTGTACAGCGGCGCATCTCCGATCTCACTCGTTGAACATTGTGTCACTTTCAGGCATGATAAAAAAGCTCCTACGACTACGTATCGCTCTTGGAATTTGTATAGAACTGACCAACTAGTAGATTGTCAATTATGTTATCAAAGAGTAAATCTTTAATAAAGCAAAACTTATCAAGATGAGAAAAACTCAACACTATTGGGGGAGAAAACCTATAATATTAAATTAAAGGTGCGGGATAAGTTTGATATAATTTTATTATATCAGAACAATAAGATTAAGTTTAGGGAAAATTTTAAAAAAAATTCTTTAGGCCATGGCATTTCAAAACCAAATACTTCTTATCAGAAGAGGAGGAGTACAAGAATTATACAAATCGCAAATATAGAAACAAAACTGGTTAAATGACGTTTAGAAATGAAATGAGAATGAAGGAATATGATAAAATGGTTAATAGTTATTAAAAGTAGTAACAACATATAAAGGTAAATCGGAAGTGTAGTATAAAAACTTGTATATTTTAACTGATACAATTTCTATGCCGAGCATATAATTTACTCTTAAGTTTAGTTTTAATTATGATGTATTTATTTATTTAACTATCTTTTTTACTTATACGCATATATATGATGCCCGTCCGTCGATTTTTATGAGTAACCGCTAAACATCACTAATGATGCTGTGACTTGCGCGTAAAATTTTTGTGGCATAAGTTGTGCAATCTTCACCCACACCTCTCCTGAATTAAATACCAATAGCAAGTAGAACTTTCAGGACGACTGGAAACAATGTCGAGATAAGTGGGTGCATAGAGCGCCTGCTATTCCCAAATAGTCACTAATCTGGTAGTACTGGTACTGATTAGTATAATCGTAGCTTCAGTGATCTGACGAAAATCGGTGTATCAACGTGATTCTGCATTATATATATATATATATATATATATATATATATATATATATATATATATATATATATATATATGTATATGTATATATATCTTCAGTGGTGAAAAAAAACCCGGACGAGAGTGCTTAATGTGTAGCCAGAGCAGTATATAGGAAACTTATTGCTGTGAGTCCAGAATGAATTTATATTTTGCTTCCGCTAGGAAGATATCCTCTGAAGATGAGGAGAGATGCGACCAGCTTCGTCAGAATTCATAGATGGACATCTATGAATTCTGACGAAGGTGGTCAGATCTCTCCTCATCTTTAGAGGATATCTTCCTAGCGGAAACAAAATATAAATTCATTCTGGACTCACAGCAATAAATTTCATATATATATATATATATATATATATATATATATATATATATATATATATATATATATATATATATATATAGTCTTGCAAGTTTTTTAACCTTTAAAACTATTTAAAAAAACTTATTTGATTTTTATATTTTTTATCATTTGTTAGAAAATTATTTAGTCAGTAAGTCATTTAATTACCTGCAATCAATGCATCAACTTGCTCTCTCGAATTCACTATAGTCCTAATGTTAATTTAAGGGATCATCAGTTGTTTACCATAAAACACTGTTTCGGGGATTTAAAAACAAAACAGTATATTAAATCATGGTTCCCGATCTGTGTTGATCAAACACCATTTCCCTTAATCTTAAGAACAAAAAAATGTTCCAGATATTGGATTTAGTTTCCTATTCTTAATTAATTTGGCTAGCGTATTACATGTTATCAAAATGAATTACTTACCTGTGAGATTCATCTGTTTCCAAATTCAAAATGGATATATTTTTAATTTACCAGTTTTGTATTTATAAGATTAGGATTAATCCATTTGACTACTTATCAACTCTTCTATGATTAATCCTTTATATATTCATATTCTCATTTATTTAAAATTAAAAATATATAAAACTTATATATATATATATTAGTATATATATACACTATATATATACATATATTAATATATATATATATATATATAGATATATGTATGTATGTATGTATATATACATACATTTTTGTATATAATACATTTTATACATTATTATAATATTTTTGGATTTCCTTTATTAATATATTCTGGTTAATTTTATACAATTCAAAATCACCAGGATAACGAACAAACGCTTTATTTAACTGTTTAAATATTTTTGTTTTATTAGTGTTTAATCATCCTTATTGCTAAGCTAGAAACTGGGATATAAACTCTACTAATTTTAGAGTAACGCGAGCTATTCTCAGAAACTCTGACATAAAACATAAAAACTGGGCATGTACTATATATATATATATATATATATATATATATATATATATATATATATATATATATGCTCCTATCTATTTCTCTTAATTCTAAAACCTAAACCTGATGATCAAATCTCAAGATATTTCTAAAATCTAAAAAAAAAACAAATTAAAGTTATTCTAAGGCACCTTTAATATTTCCACGCATAAAAACTTATAAAAGCACAATAATAACTAAATACAAATGTTGATATGAATAATTAAGCGACAATTTTCCTTCTATTTAGTTTAAGATGCAAGAAGCCTACACGAATTGAACAGTGAATTGTAAATTTGTTTCCATTTGTTTTGTTTTTTACAATACATTACGGCATGTGCCTAAAGAATAATTATATTGAGTGTCTAGTGGGAATAGTATGCTCGACATTGTATAGACACAGCTCACAATGTATATAAGGATACTGGCTTAAATTGTCACACTACTATATATATGGGCTTCAAATAAGCCAACATATACATCATTCTCTGCAGACAATTTTGAATAATCCCTTGCTTTTTATTAAGCAAATTCTCATAAGATATTACTCTATGGAAGGATTCCAAAATGCATAAAATCCATTTTTTTCTTTTGATAGGTAAATATTTATTAGCATTACTTATATTTACCATTTCCATTCATAATGAATTTTCTGTTTAGCTAATTCCCTTACAAATTTAGCTTACTTACGAGTTGAGTTATCAGATTGGGTTCGATTTTGGAAGTGCATTTGGTTTTTGTATCTTTTTAAACGCAGTGCTAGTAGATAGAATTATTTGCAGTAATTACTCTACATTTGTATACACGTAATAAAAAATTATTCTTATTTCTACGAATACAGTTATTTTCAGTTACATTATTGGTATTTATAGTGTTATTTATATCCTATTATAGCTAGAAATTTTTGAAAATGGAGAAAGATAGTTTAATAGTATTCTTATTGGAGAACTTATCCAATTTACTATCTCTAAGAAGCCTTCTATCAATGATTCTATTTTTTTTTATATTTGAGAGAATATGCTCACTATATGGCGGATTAAACCATATGGTAGATTTCCTCCTATTTTTCTTTATTTTATAATTCATATTAGGTAGCCTAGAATCATCATGTTAGTTTTGTATCGTTAGGTAATTCATTTTCAGTTAGATTGCTAATACTCCTATAATTATTATTTTCTTTTTATTTTTCCCGAATTTCTATTATATGGCATGCTGCTAGAGTGAGTAATTTTGTAAACTTTACTTAGTTCATTTCAAGATTTAATAAACCAAATCTTTCCTACATGACTTGATCTAATTAAAGTATTATAGTATGATATACTTTTCTTAAACAGCTGTACATTCTTCGATAATTATATTTAATCATGATTAAATAATAATTATTTTGTTATATAAACAAACAATAGTGTTTCATGCTTACGCAATCATCAATGTAAGCGGTGGCAATTCCTGCTGGTCGAGAGAGTCGAATCCAGCCAAAAGCTATCTTTTATTCCATTTTAAAGCCTTTACCCCAGGGCCACCAAACAATTGCCTTGTAAATGAAGTGAATAACCAACTAATAAACGCACAATTTGAGGGCACACATTAAACAATCTAGAATGGTCTAACGAACGGGAATCGTGAACGTTGCAAAAACTCAAGTTAGTGCCTCTTAGTTTATACTAGTCTTGGTGCTCGGCGTTATCCGAGTGTTTAGACGTGTGTGTTTGCAAAAAAAAAAAAAATACGGTAGTAGGCAGGCAGCCTCGAACTCGTCCTGTGAAAGAGGAAAAGAAGGTATAAAAAAACGTGATGTCTTTGCTGTCGCGTCCATCGCCAAACCGGAAGTGGCGAATGTTTAAATTAAGACTACTCAATCGAAAAGAGAAGATGACTTTCGAAAATATTGGCGAAAAAGGCGACCCCTCTCTGTAGAAAAGTTCCCAGATGAGGGTAAAGGAATTAATGTTCAATTTTTCGATATTTGTCATACATTCATACATATATACATTAAAACCGACAGGTGAGATTTACATTATAGATTTCTGAGAGATTGCTCATCCTTATGTATTCCTAAAAGCCTTCATAATCATAATTAAATAATAAATATAATTTTATAAATACGGGCACAAGCGTTCCATGTTTACGCAATCATGAGTGTAGGAAGTAGCAGTTGTTGCTGGTCAGGAGATTCAAACGACGAAGCCACCATTGACTATATGCTAAACCTTTACGCCCTGGCCACAACACACACAAACACATACATACGCACAACTACGCACGCACGCACACTCACACACACGCGCACACGGACACACACAGACACAGACACACACACACGCACACACACGCACACACACACACACATATATATATAAATCTCACCTGTCTGTTTAAATGTATGTATGTATGTATCTATGTATGTTTATATGTTTTAAAAACTATACAACCGGTAAAGCGAACGTCTCTCTATTATATGTTCTGTGTATTTGGGATTGTTTTACTCTTTTATTCATGTTGAATTCACCTATTCGTAACAACCATCATCATCGTCATCATAAATGCTCCTTCATATATATTCTACATGTACGTGTATGTGTACGTGTGTGTGCATATGTATGTACATGCGTGTATGTATGAATGTATGTGTGTATGTGCATGTTGTCATGTGTGTTTGTTCTTGAGTATGTATGTTTGCGTGCATCTGTTTGTATGCATGCTTGTATGTGTATGTGTATATCTTTATTTCGATATGTGTGTGGGGTGGAGATGTCTCCCAAAAGCCCCGTGAAGGCCACCCCTTTGGGTGAAGCAAATCTCTGATTTAAAAAACAAAACAAAAGAAAACATAAAGCGGGAGACCAGTACCCGCATTAAGCTGGTCTGCAGTTTGATTTGTTTCTGGCTATCTTGCTCATGCTTATTGCTGGATCTCAACATTTTGAACAGAGAGAGAGACTTAACTGTCCTACAAAACTAAAACTCCGTAACATCGTCTTTGTATAGATACTTCCTCAGGCATTTGTCTATAAAAATTGTCCGTGGCGAGGGGAAAAGTGTCACGCGTGTAGCCCTGAAATGCTGAAAGCATGTAATAATTGATCTGCCATCATTCTATATATGCATATATGCGTATGTGTGTATGTATGTATGGATGGATGGATGGATGGATGGATGGATGGATGTTAATATATGTACTAGTGTATGTATGTGTATGTATACCTATTTGTATACGTATGTATATATGTATGTGTATATATATCTTTATTTATTTATTCATTGTTATATATGTTTATGTGTGTTTGTATGTATATACCTGTATATATTTGTGTGTATGTATGTATAGGTATATTTATATATGCATATATATGTATGCGTATAGGTGCATATATATGTATGTGTTGATATATGTAGGTAGCTTTATGTGCATGTATGTATATGTGCATACATGTGTACGTATGTGTATGTGAATATGTATGTATATGTGTGTATGTATTTGTATCTGATTGTATATATGTGTATGCATATGTATGCATATGTGTGTGCATGTGTATATGTATATGCTTGTATGTATGTGTTATATGTATTGTGTATGTATGTATGGATGTATGGATGTGTGCATGTGTGTATGTTTATGGGTATGTATGTGTATGTATGTGTGCATATATATATATATATATATATATATATATATATATATATATATATATATGTATGTATGTATGCCAAGGACCGTCTTCAATGTCATGTCTGCTTGAGCGTGTGAATTCGCTAGCAGGACTAAAAAAATAAAAAAATAAAAAATAAAGGGTTATCTTCGGGCTCATGGACATTCAGTGACTGAGGGAGTAGCACTCGTCTGACAAGACGTTGCAATCATCAAGTTTATATGTCTGCCTAAAAATGTTCTTCAAACATGGTTTGCTTTTTTCGCCGAAATTTTCGAAAGTCATCCCCTCTTTTCGATTGACTAGCCTTAATTTAAACCTTTACCACTTCCGTTTTGTCGATGGACGCAACGACAAAGACGTCACTGTTTTTTCACGTCCTTTCCCTCTTTGAGCCTGCCTGCCTACTGCCACTTTTTTTACTAAACACACACTTCCAAATACTCGGGTAACGCCGGGCACGCAGGCTAGTATATATATATATATATATATATATATATATATATATATATATATATATATATATATATATATATATATATATAGTTTTGAAAATAATAAGCGAAAGTTTCTCAAGAGCTCTTTCGGCTATCATCTCATCAGGAGAAAATCGATAGCGTACAAAAAAATAATATTATGTCGAAAATAAAGAGTTCTAATGGGGAACTTATTGAATGTGCCATAAGTACGGGGACACTAAAATAAATTTATTAACGTTTAAAAAACGATTAAAATATTGGCACAACGAGGGAAAAAAAAAACAACGGGAGAAAAGATCCAAAGTTCCCCAAAGAGAAACAATGCGTTGGATGTTTCCTTTTGCCGGCACAAAGAAGGTTGACGCACCGCGATAGAGACAGACTCCAAAATCTTTAAATGGTTTTTGGAGTCCGCTCTATGTAGCACCTCGAACCATTCTATTTATATCTATCGGCACAGCACGGGTTGTCAAACAAATGCTGGCCAATAGCAGAGTCCAAGGCTGCAGAAGGAGGGAGACCACCAGACCCCATCCTCTCTTGCCTGATCTTCGATGGAACATGCTGGTTTATACGAGTCAAAAGGTGCAAGGATGTTCGCCCAACATGACCAGCATCGCACTGGCATTTAAATTGATATACAATATTGCTATTTTGGATGTAAGGCAAACTATCCTTTCGAAAAGACGGAAAAGCGGGTCTCGTAGTATATACCAAACGCAAGGACACAGAATAAAAACAGTCTATATATATATGTGTGTGTGTGTGTGTGTGTGTGTGTGTGTGTGTGTGTGTGTGTGTGTGTGTGTGTGTGTGTGTGTGTGTGTGTGTGTGAATTAATAGTTGTATTGTTTGAGGAAAGTTTCACTGTAAATTCTTCAACTTATATTATGTGCATTTTATTATTGTGTCGATCCGGTGTTGCCCGGTGTTGCATTTACTTGCAATTGTTACGTTTTGGCCTTTTTCCATACATGAAAAAAGTGAGCTGCTTGCTACTGCATATGCCATTGAGCGATATTTCCAAACTTAGAGAGCACCGCGTGGAAAAGTGATTTAATATCTTGGCAAATGAGTAAGTCAAGACAAAACTGAGAAAAGACAAAGTTTATTTGAGTTAGTCTTTGTTCAAAATCACTAATCAGTTAGGTGTGGGGGTCGTAGAGAAAGATCCATAATCACAAACTAATCATATCTTATCAGCACATTTTTAAAATCACATGTTCACACTGCCAGTTCTTCCAAGAAATTACAAACAAACAACTCCCTTTAGCGAAGAAAAATCATTGTCTAGACTGACGCACTTATAGAACTACAAAAAATCTAAATATCTATAGTCAAGATCGTTTTTTTATGTTATTTTTCGGTTTTAACCAAAGGTACGTAACTCTGTTAGAAACATTTTAAGAAGGCGCAAAATTGAAAGCAATTCTGAATTAGGACAAAATAATTTCCTAAAGGAATTAACTTGAGTTATATTTTAACAATGCTTAATAACATAGTGCAATGGTCCACAAAGAAAAACTGGTAAACCAGAATCAAATATTGATTCTGTAGGGGGAAAAAAACTGTTGATGACAAAGGAACGATAAAGACACTAACTTTACTTTATATATTAGATCTATTAGATTATTGATATATATCTATATATGGGTGTGCGTGTATTAGTAACTTTATAAGCACATATACACTACATTAAATGTGTGTGTATATGTGTGTGTGTGGGGGGGGGTGTTCATAGAGCTTACTTAATGATTTGCGTCTCCCCGACGGTGAAGGAGAGTGGAGGATCAGGACCAGGGTTGGTTGTAATTGCTATGTGCTAACGCCATGTATCCCTCGACGTGCACGAGAGAACATGTCCTTTTTGATGTGCTACTTCGAAATCACACGGTGCGCAGCGAACCAAATTATCTCCCTTTGTAGCCTCTTTGTGCGTTTGGTGGCGCGCTATTGAATTACACTAATGGCCGTTCACTTCCGTTCATTCAACTGTCGACCAAAAATATTCCTATTAATCACTACGACAAAAATAATCTCCCAAATTTGGACATACATACAGATAAC
>NC_136518.1:75961004-75981004 GCF_053919585.1 Euprymna scolopes | reverse complement strand
GACTTTTATTCGGAAGTTGGAAAGGATTATATATATATATATATATATATATATATATATATATATATATATATATATATATATATATATATATATATATATATATATATAATCAGCCAATATGCGTTATTTAATTCCGCAATGCAAAGAAATTGAACCATGAAACACGTTTTTTAAGTGTTGAACACTGTCTTAATAAAATGTCGGTTTGTTGGTCCACCTGCGAGAAGAGAAGAAACAAAATATAAAATGTGATGAAATGTGATAATTATAAGAAAGAAAGGGGGAAAGAAAGAAGGAAGGAAAGAAGGAAGGAAGGAAGGAAACATGTGGTGAAAAGAAGAAAGTAAAGTATGTGATTAATAGAAGAAAGAAAGGGGAGAGAAATAAGAAAGGAAGATATGATAAAAGAATGTGATGAACGGAAGAAAGAAAGACAGACAGAAAGAAAGAGAGAAAGAAGGAAAAAAGAAAAAAACAAGGAAACCAATAAGTAAATTAAGAAGCAAGGAAAAAAGAAGGAAAGAAAAAGAAAGAAGGGATGATAGAAAGAAAGAAAGAAAGAAAGAAGTAAATATAGCAGCAAAAAACAAGAATGGGGAGAAAAACAGAAAGGAAGACAGAAAGAAAGAAAGAAAGAAAGAATGAAGGAAAAAAGAAAGAAAGGAAGAAAGAGAAGAAAAGAAAAAAGGAAAGAAAATGTGTATTATTTGGATTCATCAGACTACTGTTCTCATCTTGATTGTTATTTTCACAACCTTTCAGTCGATGTAGCCTCCGACCTTCTTCAGGTGCGTCTTGTCGAACTCGCGAATGTTTCTTTCAAACTCGAAAATTTTGATGGAATTTCGAAGAAGGTCGGAGGTTACATGAAAATGACACTCAGGATGAGAACAATAGTCCGATGAATCCAAATAATCCGAATAATAAATCCTCATCTCAAAATTTCAGAAAGGAAAGGAAACGTTTTAAAAAAAGAAAACGGAAGGAAATAAAGTAAAAAAGAAAAAAAACAATATGGTGAAGAGAAAAAAAAAGCAATAACGACTGTAAGAATATATCAAAGAAAGAAAGAACAAACGAAGATTAACAATAGAATACAATGAATAACAAAAAAGAAAAAAGAAATAGAGAGAGAAAGAATGAAAGAAAGAAAGGAGAAAATAATGCGGTGAATATAAAAATAAAGGATGAAGAAAAAAATTATGAGGAAACAAAATAAAAAAAAAACATGGCGTCTTTTTTCTTGAATTTGTTATAACGTAGTAAACATACCTTAAAGTACGTTAACCGATGGAGATTCCCTCGAGCTGAAAAAAATAAAGAAATCCAAACTTTATCCTTCTACTGCTTTTTTTTTTTTGTGTGTGTCTCCGCAAGAAAATCTAATAAATTATAAACCTTCCCTCCGGCAAATATATCTGTGTACCGTTGCATCGCTTCTTTCTCGTTTCTTTCTTCTTCACATTTTCTTCTTTGTCCAAGTCTAAAGACCAGAGCATGCGCATTCATGAACCGCAGCTGCCGCCATTTTTTTTTTTTTTTATCTGAGTCACAAACTCACGTCTACATATAAAAACGAAATGCATGGTGCGTAATACGTGTTCTCGTTTTGAGCTGCCTCAATTCCCCCGCTCCCTTACTCCATCGCAATAAAGACAGAGGCGAGTCAACTCAAACCGAAATGTCGAATCCCAAACGCCGAAGGGAACGACAAAAGAACACTCAAGAAACAAAGAACAAACCATGCCATTCTTGAAAGAAATGGTAGAATTATACTTTTCAAAAGACAGAGAAATTAAAGAGAGGACAAATTTCAAGCCTTTTAGACATGTTTTTAATCTTTTCTTTCGGTATGAGTTTGCGCTACTTTCTAAAAGAGTATTCGTCCATATTGTATGGCTCACAATGAAATTTCTATTCCAAACTTTTACTCGCCCAATAAATGTTACTGTGACATTTATTAGGCAGGTTTCTAAGTATTGTCTTTAAATTTCGATTTTAAAGCGATTATCCAGATTCCAAAGATGTGATCTTCTCACGTTGGATATTTCTCGAACTGAATAAGTTTATAAATCTAGATTAAAACACTCAAAACTTAACCAGCTAGATAGCAGAGTAACTTATGTTATCTTTTTATTTACAAGGACGTTATTAAGGCCTGAAAGCCACTCCAGGATAAGGATTAATGAGTGTAAGGTGGTCAATGGGATAACGGCGTAGTGATTGTTATTGGTAAGAAAATTAGGTAGAATTTAATTATTTAAGGAGACGGATCAACAAGAACTTGTTTATATTGGACTTAAAGACGACAATGTGTTGTAGTAAGCTAGAAAGCAGGCCGGCGAAACAAAGTTCCATAAGTGAGCAGTTCTAGGAAAGAAGATTGTTCATAACATTTATTTATTAGATGATCTTTGCTCGTGTTTCGTCTATAGTAAAAACCAGTCGAAATTTCTATTTTCAACTTAAGCGAAATGTTCTAACTAAAACTTGATCGTTGATATAGATTTTAATGAACTTTTAAATTTAATATTTTGTCAAGTGTTGAATTATAGAATTATTGAATTAAATTTTTCTTTCTTTAATTTAGGATTACTGGTCGGCGCACATATAAGTACATGTGATGATTGCAGCATCTCTACAGATGATTGCCTTTTCAAGATTCATGTTCTGCATCAATATATATATATATATATATATATATATATATATATATATACACGCACAAATATAAATACATACGTATATACATATGAATACACGCGGGCACACACACACACATCAAATCCCACCTCCTTAGCAACTACACATCTCTAAAACATCCCTCAAAAACTCCCCCCACACCCCACATCACCTTACCCCCCTAAGAATCCCCCTAAATCAAACAAAATAACACATACCCCCAATCACCACCAACTCTAAGCACCACATAACCTCATCCCACATAACCACCCAATAATCGGCATCAATTCCCCTCCCCCTAGCCAACCTCCTGCCCAACCCCAACACACCCTACATGCAACCTCCACGACTTAACACGGAAATTGTTTACATATAACTATGTGGATTTACACCTGCACAGGTAAGTACGCATGGAAATATACAACTAGCCGATGCCTCATATGCATAGACGAATACCTTAAAGTATGACACCCCAATATAGCCTTCCGTCTAAACTGATCGATAATGCCCTAAAAAAACAAATACCCCAACTTAGAACAATAACTACAGCACTCAATCCCTATACAAGCCACCTCAAACTCCTCCCCAAAATCTATAAACATGGCTACCTAGGACCACTATCCCGGGTACTGGGCGCTTATTAATGCGTATGTAAGTATATGTGGATGAAACCTGTGCCCATACTTACGGCATGCCACGCTATATACCTGTATGTATATGCATGCGCACATATCAGTGCTTGTGGGAGTGTGGGTGTGTATCTTCGCAGATGTTTATAACGAGAGCATATGTGTGTGCATACGTGTATGCGTGTATCCATGTATATCTGTGTACATGCATGCGTGTGGGGACGTGCATCTGTGGGTAGATATATGTATGCGGGGGAGTACACCGGCGCTCCCGTGTGCACCCACAACCAAAAAAAAAAACCACTAATGAAAATTAAAATACTATGTATATGACCCTGGGAATGAGTTTATGCTCATATCTATGTATAATTATATCTATGTATAATCATGTCTACATCGAACGAAAGTATTGCGCCTATGTACCCACAAATGAACTTAGATTTAAATCTATGCAGACGAATATGTCTATACCAATAACTGTCTGTATAACTGGGTGTGTATGTGTGTGTATACACGCACGCGTACATCCACGTGTGCGTTCGTGTGTATATGGGGTACCGATGTATATGTGCACGTACCTATGTATGCGTGTGTGGATGTGAGAGTATATGTGCCCGATGCCTGCTGTCCACATCCGTGAGTGAGAGCGTGCAGCTGTGTATATATGTCGATGTATGTGCCCACGAGTATTGGTATTTGTATGTGCACATGCGCTTGCATGTATGCGTGGGGGTGCAGGTAAGCCTGAATCAATATGCGCATATAGGCCCATGTATACGCCTCTTTGGAGGTAGAGGCGTCGATATGTGTATGTATCTGTGTATGAGCGCATCCACGCTTGCGCACACGTACCCAATTTTAGCACCTTAAGGAAAATCTGACGTAAGCGCGAGCGACGCGGGCGTCTATGCATGCATGCGCACGTATGTACATATATATGCACGCCAGGGCGGAGATGTATGTGTACATGTGAACGTTTCTTTAAGTATATATGTGTGTACGTGCGCATGTGTGTGTTTGCGCCCGCGGCCCGTAGCTAACCCTCTCCAAACAATTAGCAACAAATAAAAACTAAATAAAGAAACCAAATCATAGCCCCCCCCCCGCCTCCGAACCTAAACGAACACCCAACAGGACAAGACATACTTATCAAGAAATCATCCCACCAACGAGATGCTAAAAATTTTAACATTAAGACTCGAATTTTAAAGTAACCCCCTCCTCCTACCCCCACATATTCCCCTTCCCTCTCCATGTATCCCTAAGCCCTCAGCCAAACCAGAAATGAACTTCCCAGACCCTCCCCCACAAGTTCCTTAAACTCCAAAACTAAAACATTACCGACATACCAAGCACCCCTTCCACCTTTCTCCCTTGTTCCCTCCCTCTTTTTTCCGCTCTTCTCATACCCCTCCCCTGACCTCATTCACTCTTTCACTCTTTCATCCCATAATAACGAAAATTTCTGTAAAAGTCTGAGGAAGCTACGGACAGCAAAAAAAAAAACGCCGTGTAGCTGAAACAATAATGTAATTTAACAGAAAGATACGGTAATAAAAAATAAAACGCATATTTGCTCGACAACAGTATTGAGCACTTTCTTCAGTTTTTATTAATTACCATTTCTACTATATATATATATATATATATATATATATATATATATATATATATATATATATATATATATATATACACGTTAGAAAAGCATTTCATCCAAGGCATGAAAATTGTTAAACAAAATGTTTTTACTATAGACTTTAAAAATAAAAGTACAAAATTCAATTTGAAATTTATTAATGTATAAAGTGTACTTTTATAAATTTTCCAAAGTAAGGCATAAAAATTTAATTCAAATTGAAGCAAAAAATTACCTTGGATTTATTTTATGTAATGTACATTTTATCGCAATTTAAAAATATTATCTTTCATCTAGCAATTAATGATATATTGTACATACTTGTATATATATATATATATATATATATATGTATATATATATATATATATATATATATATATATATATATATATATATATATATATCCTTGCTAATGGAACCAAATGTATTGTTGCGGTATTCGAATTCTTCAGCCATCGTTGATCGTCATCTCCTGCACTGATAATTGCTTAATCATAAAACATTAGTGCTTGTAGGTATATAAAAATAATTATTATAATTATTATCACCCTTTTTAGAAGTAAAGAAATTCCTAAAGTTGGGCACAATCTTAAGAAATTGAAAAAAGTCGATCAGTTGGCCTTGTGCTCGAGATCGTAACTTCCTTAAGATCGTCTGTATTAAACGTTAAGCTTCATTAATGTTAAAATTTACCTTAATTTCGTAGAGATGAACGATAGCCTTGGGGTATGTTCCTTTCTAATGGAGCCAAATGGCGTTTCGTTGCAAGGTTCCAATCCTTGGACAATCGTTGATCGTCATCTCCTGCACTGATTGTTGCGTACGCATGAAACGTGTCAGTAGGTATATGAAAATAGTTGGTACATATATATATATATATATATATATATATATATATATATATATATATATATATATATATATATATATATATATATACACGGTACAATTACGTTGACACACCAGTTCTCACAGGTCACTGAAGTTGAGCCTGGCCAGCACCAGATGAGTAACCATTTGGAAAGGCTAGGCGCTGTATGTTCCGCGCCGAGTCGTAGAAATTTCCAAGTTGGTCGCTCTGGGGACGCATTAATTAACTGGGAGAGATGTACCCTCACAGTCTTTGTTAAGTCATGCATCTAGGAAAAAGAAACTCTGATGTAAAATCCTGCAGTCTACCGTATAATCTGTCCTGTGGCAGTCATCTGCACCGACAAAGGTTAGCAGTAATACCAAAATGTGGTTGATTCTACACAAAGCCTTCACCAGTATAAACAAATCATCTGTGTGGATTTCCGAGCAACTTAGTCATTGTGGAGGAAGCTCGTACGTCACAATCGATGGGATAGTTCATCATATATTGGTGTTGGGATGATTAATCGAAATCAGGAATCGAAAAAATCAGAATTTTTGAGGGCATAGGAATCGGATTCGAAATCAGAAAATTTATGTCTATTTTCCGATGCCGAAAACGATTCTTTTAATTTTCTTTTTTATTTGATTTGATTTAAAGTAACATCTTCGGTTGCTGGTAGTAATGATAAAATACTAAGTATTTATTCATTTTAAACTCAAATCTAAAGATCATAATCCACAAGTGTATTTTTCCGCTTTAGAAAATATCTGCATATTTAATTTGTGTTGTTACGGTAATCGGCAAAAATAACAACTCTATGATTAAGTATTTAGAGACTTATAAAGAATCGGAATCGGTAATTGTATCGGAATCGGGAAAATATTGAAATCGGGTGTATGCAGACTTGTGTGTGTTCATATCGTATGTATAAATGTTACCTTATCTTTGCCATCCCATATTTATTGCTATGTCACGATTCCCCCCCCCCCGTGACACATACAATTTCCCTTCCCCTCTATTGTCTCGCCATTCAGTCTCACATTCCCTTTTGTTTCGTTCTTTATACCTAACTTGCCCGGCGTGAATTTCACTTTCATTCAATAGCCATTTTTTCGCCTGGCTTCCGTTTAGCCTCGTTTTCGTCTCGCCTCATTTTCGTCTCGCCTCGTTCTCGCTTCGCCAAGTTTTCGTTTCGCGTAATTTATTCGTAGTCTTTGCGTCCCCTTAGATGCATCCTTCCATTTCCGCAAGCGGTGTCGTCGGCCGGCTACACTTCGATTTGAAATAACAGGGCCACTATTAAAACGCGCAGATTGAATGGACGCATCTTAAGAACATCTGTATTTTTCTTTTTTCATTTTTTTTTTAATTTGACCTAAAATTTTAAATTTCATCATTACTTGCAGTTTCGCCTCATTCAATGATGACTGGGAGATGACTGGGGTTAACGGCAAGGACTGATTCGAATCTAGTTCGTTCCATAAAGATGTTGGCAACCTTCACGTAGTCCCTCCTGTAAGTACCCGATGCCTTTCTAGAAAAGAATTCTGACGAGAAATCTATCGAGAAAACCAAAAGAATACAAATAGAATCAAGTGATTCTTACGATATGATGATGTGTGTACCTATTTTCCTTTTCTTTTTAAGCCACCAACACTCTGATCCCTCTTTTAACTCAGTCGAAGTTAATGTCTTGGATAAGACCATCAACATCATATCGTATGAATCCGCAGATTCCGTGTGTCTCGTACTCTAATTCTCTATCTTTCTCCCCCTCTTTCTGTTTACTTTTATATCGCTATCTTTCTGTCTCTCTCTCTCTCTCTCTCTCTCACTCTCTCATATTTTTTCTCTTTCTCTATCTCTCTCTGTCTACTTGTATATCTCTGTATGTCTTTCTCTTCCTCCCTCACTCTTTCTCTCTCTCCTTTGCATCTCTGTCTCTCTCTTTATCTTTCTCTCTCTTTCTCTCTTTCTCTCTCTCTCCTTCTGTTTCTGTCTACTTGGTTATATCTATCTCACTCACTCACTCCCTCTCTCTCTTACTGTCTCTCTCGTCCTACTTTTATATCTCTGCTCGTTTCTCTCTCTTTCTCTCTACTTGAATATCTCTGTTTGTCTCTCTTCCTCTCATCAGTATTTCTCTGTCTATATCGTATCTCTATGTTCCCATTCGTCTCTCTTTTCGTCTTCTCTCTCTTTTTTTGTCTACGTAGGTATATTTATTTGTCTGTCTGTCTGTTTCTCTCTCTCTCTTTCTCTCTCTTTCTTTCTTTCTCTCTCTCTCCCTCTACTTGGATATATGTGTCTGTCTGCGTCTCCTTTTTTTCTTTGTCTCTATCTACTTAGATATATCTATGTGTGTATCGCTCTCTATCTTTTTATTTCTCGTCGCCTCTTTCCCAAAACAATCTAGAACACATCCCATAATTCTATCCACAAAATGGTGGACAACATTTCGCGTATTTCACCGAATCATTGACAAGACAAAACAGAACGAAAAACAACAAAAGACGATTTCTTCCACTCAGAGCTTTTTGTTTACTTCGTTTCTTTTGTTTCCTTCGGAGTAAATTCCCCAGAAAACTTCTTTTTTTTTTTTTTTTTTTTTTTTGATTTTACGGGGAAATTTCAATAAATTCATTAACCGAATCTTAAAAACATTTTTTTTTATATATTCAATTTAAAAAATTTGAACTTTTGGAAAAAATTATGCTATAGTTTTTTGCCCATTTCTCTCGTTATATTTCTCACTGTCTCGATTAGTATATTTATATTGTATTATTTTCAATTTTCTATATTTTCCTGTATCATTATTAATTTAAAATTTGGAAGAGAGCGTTCAAAATAAGAAAGAGAGTCACAACGCTGCTGGCTTTTAGCCCATCTTCCCGCTTCTTCTCCTTCTGGACGAACAAGGGTTTTTAAAATGAAAAATTAGATTTTCAAAGATGACATGATAAACGGAAAAAATGGATAATTGAATTTTATTTCCTATATCGTTGGTTTCGTTGGTTTTATTTCCTATATTTAAATTTTAAATGATTTTATTTTCTATATCTTTGGTTTCGTTGATTTTATTAATATAATCATCGATACATGGCAGTCTCTCAATATATTTATTTATCGATTTGTAAATCTATATATCCGTTTGTTGTCGGTAAATCTTAATATAAAATATATGTTTTTATTCTTAATCTCTATCTCTCTCTCTGTCTCTATCTCTCTGTCTCTCTCTCTCTCTCTCTCTCTCTCTCTCTCTCTCTCTATATATATATATATATATATATATATATATATATATATATATATATATACTAGCATGGGTGTCCGGCGTTGCCCGGGTATTTGGAGGTGTATGTTGAGCAAAAAAAAAAAGCGGTTAATTTTTTTTAACTTTAACCCCTATTATGACTACTTAACATTTATTGTTTTGGGCTCAACTTAAGTTATTAAGTTAGATCCATGTCCAATGAATCTATATCTAAAATTTTAAGTGTTTAGACCGAAAATTGTCGGAGGAATTTGGTAGAGTTCTCAAATGTCAAATCGTTGAACTTTTACCCCTTAACAGCCAAATTTCTGTCCAAAAACCAATCACATCGATTTTCCCAAATCTCAGTACCCTGCATATCAAATTTCGAGTCTGTAGACTTAAAATTGACAGAGTTATTGCGTATAGAAATGTACACAGACACACACACACACAGACGCTTTCACTTTTATAGACATAAAAATAATAGAGAGATAGATAGATAGATAGATAGATAGATTTGTTTAACAAAAATATATACGCATGCATAAATATATATGGAAACAATTTTGTGTTTACTATAAACTTTTTTCGCAAATATTATGCAAGTATAAATCATGTAGAATATCTGCATGGATATAATTACAGGTAATAGTTAACTAAAGATGATTATCTCATTAAAAAACCGAAGCAACTAATAGGTAATTAATTAAAATGAATGATTTAAAAAATATGCAAATTAGCTAGATGATTTGCTAGTGAATGCAATTCCTCAACCAAGATATAACAAAATTGTATTTGCTTTTTAAATAAATAGAAAAGAGGGTTTTTAATATGAATATCGATACACACAAAAGAAAAACAGATTTATAGGAGTATGTATATATATATATATATATATATATATAACAATACAGCTATATTCCAACTACCAATGTCTTACTCATCTATAAATTATATGTAAGTTATTCTTAATGTCTAATCATAAGCCTAACGAATTCTCAGTAGAATGAAACGCAGAATATTCTGTGTAACTTAATTGCCATATATACATTTTTTAATTGCCATATATACATTTTTATAACTGACTATATATGTGTGTGTGTGTGTGTGTGTGTGTGTGCGTGTGTGCATAACAATACAGCTATATTCAAAATACCAATGTTTTATTTATCGTATATTTATTTTGACACGCAAAAAGTTCCACATATTTTTTTACAGAAGCTGTTTCGTTACGTAAAACCAATCAGTTATTAATATGTCAATATTAAATATATTCATCGTAGACTCTTCACAAAAAACAGGCACTTAATATATTCATCGTAGACTCTTCACAAAAACAGACATTTATTTATCTTAGAAAGAAAAAAACTAGTATGTCATTCATCAAGCCGAAAAAATTTGTAAACATGGCATGTTTTGATATTGCCGCCGTTTTGAACTTATACATATATATATATATATATATATATATATATATATACCTATATAGATATATGTATATATATACATACATATACATATACATATATATATACATGTATATATATATATATATATATATATATATATATATATATATATATATATATATATATATATATATATATATATATATATATATATATATATGGGAAGCATTTATTTCTTTATGCACGTTTTTGGAGACACATTCTCCTATGGGGCATTTAAAGACGTACACGTCTTTAAATGTCCTTTAGAAGAACGTGTCTCCAAAAATAACACGTACATTGGTATGACCCGAACCAGCATCTCACGTCGACTAACATGTCACATATCTTCCCCGAATACCTCGATTTATCAGCACCTCACAGCACACGACACCCCAAAACTGAATTTAGAGACATACTAATAAAAAATACTGCCATTTTAGCTGTCTCACACTGTGATATATGCCTCCCAATTATTAAAGCCTTGTTAATCCGTATTTTAAAAAAAAACAACCATGAATCGAGTTCAATACGAAGCGGATAGCACGCTTAAATGCTTTTAAATATTTTAAACGATTTTAATCATCTTTCCATTTAATTCATTACCTTATTTTTTATTATTTTTTTATCACTCTCCTGAGGACGACTTATGGAGGTCGAAAACGTTCGCGAATACGATAAAATTTCTTTTTACACTCGAACAGAATGTTCGGAAACTAGTCTGTCAAGTAGAAAAAATTGGTTGTAAGAGAAACAAACAAGAGTTGTCTCTGCTCTTCAATGAAATGTGCATATACATACATACACACACACACACACACACACATATATATCTTACAGAAAAAAGAAATGGCAAACCATAAACAGATTGTAAATCAAGCAGAACCCATCTCCACTTGTCGTTGAATTGTTTTGTTTTGTTTTTTTTTACTACGAAAATTCTGTTCTGAAGATAACTTTTGTAAGCCTAGAATTTTAGCAGTTTCTAGAATATGTTTTGTTTGTTTCTAGAATCTGTTTTTTTTTGTTTGTTTCTAGAATCTGTTTTGTTTTGTCGTGCTTCGTCTTCTCGTACCTTCTATATATATAAAAGCGAAAATTTATGTATGTATGTTTGTGTGTCTGCTAAAAACATTCGACAGACACAACAAAAATTCACAAACTTGGTCTCATATGAAAGCCCCAACTTTCCGGACGACAAATATCGAAAAATTGGCCCAAATTGGCCATCAGACGTGCGTCAACTGATCGATTTTCTGCAGGGGGGGGCAAACAAGTGACATTTAAATGTTAAACATTACATATTTTTAAATCGATTTATAACTGCCCCAAAAATACGGCCGCCAACTCTTCTACATAAAGTATACATGCGGCCGTTTATTTTAGGTCAACTTGTATTTAAAACCCGCTGAGTCATGTCACGTGATCTTGGCGTCAGCAACCTCTAATGGCCGTCTGAATTTACAATTTAAAAATGTTGTTATCGGTAAAAAAAAATTAATTAAAGCTAAACTATGAACTTCTACGCTATGGCAACGTTACCAAAGTTATTACCACATTCAAAATAGGTAGATACGATAGTTAAACGAAAAATAAAGTTTAAAAAAAGTGAAGTAAAAAAAATACGCTTACAAAAAATATTAACGATCGAAGTTTTTTTTTAAATAAAAACAGCCAGACGCCATTTTCCAGTTTTTAGAGTAAGGCAGACGAAGTGAGAGAGAGAGAGAGAGAGAGAGAGAGAGAGAGAGAGTGTGTGTGTGTGTGTGTGTGTGTGTGTGTGTGTGTGTGTGTGTGTGTGTGAGAGAGGGAGAGAGAGATGTCGTGACCTGATTTACTTTAAATAGTTGATAAACCGAACAATCTTTATATACGCCGCTTTAGCGCAGGTAGTTAAGGCCTTGGTTCATTATCTAAACGTTTTGGGTTCGAATCGTGGTGTGAGATGGGGTTTTTTTTTCGATTTTTTAAATTTAAATATTGAACCCTGTATTATTTAAGCCATTTTTCACGTAACGTTCGTTCGTTTGCCTTACGTTATTTTTTTGTGTGTTTTACCCCCACCCCCCACCCCCGCTTAATTAAAACGTTGTTTTCTTTTCTTACTTTGCTTATAACAATGTTTACATCGTCATCGTCGTCATCGTAACGTTCGACGACTTTCAAACATCTTTCACTTCTGGCTGGCCGATTTTATTTTCAAACTTCGCCTCAGGGGTTCGGCTTCGATCCTACCTCCCCCCCCCCGGCTTCTTTTGTATTAAACACCACACACCCCTACAAACACCCGGGCAACGCCGGGTACCCCTCGCTAGTATTAAATAAAGGAACAATTTCGATTTAAAATTTGGAGTAATACGCATGTTAAGTCAAGCAAAGCACGCTTACAATGTACCAACACTATTTGATTAATCCAATTTACACGACATCAGGTCTAATTCGGTCGCAATCTTGTTTTGATTTGGCTTGTTAAAATGAGCTTGTGTGTTTTTCAAATGTGCTGTTTTCAAGTCTACATGCGTATTACGAAATTGATTTTCAATCGAAATTATTTCTTGTTTGATAATATATAAGAAAAAAAAACACTTATATAACATTTTTTCACATTCTGCCCAGGTAACGATCTTTAACATTTGTTCAGGAGACAACACAGATAAAATTCACTAACTATTTTTCTCCCCGGAAAACCAATATAAGTGAATTATTCTTATTTTGAGTCTCTCGGAGATATGGGATGCCTTAACTGGCCAGATATCAGTCGCTGGTTGGCACATCCGATGTCAATGAAATACCGGTCTAAACAATAGTGAATAAACAAAAAAACGGAAGTTAGCTCAATCATGACGTCACTTTTTGTGCGCAGGTTTAGTCTTTCCGACAAAACACTCGACTTGCTACAACAACTACCAGCAATTTCCTTATTCTTCTTGTATCATGGCATATTAATGCCGTAGATGAAATCATGGTTAGTGTTTTTCATAAGCTTCGGTCCATTGTTGGTCCGATTCCTCTGAAGACATCACATGATTTGAACTTGGCACAATACATGGGGTTGGTTGCTATTACCTTCCCCAGCGCAGTGGCATCTTACTCGCCCGTTTGTACCTATCCATTGTCTTTCGATCATCCACATAACTGCAGTCGAATAACCTAACTCTTAATACCATGGAACCGTTGCTAGAGATTCAGCCTCCTCCGTGACCATCCAACGTCCTGCTACCGACGTCATCAGAGTTATCTTCTCCTAGATGCATGTTTTAACTAAAACTAAGGGTGTATTTCTTCCAATGAATTAACTTTCTATCTGTGCGTAAATCTATACGAAAATTCTATGAGAAGAGTTTTTTTTTTCCTAAAGCTGTTCTTCTGTGGAACACAATACAACGGAGCTGCTTCCCTATTGACTACGACAGTCATTTTCAAGTCCAACGCAAACAGATTTTGGAAGAGCCGTCCTCAAAATTAAACGATCAAATTTACATTAAATCACCATTAACTCTTATCCTTGAGTGACCTCCGGGCCTTGATGAATGGTGAATATATAATGTAAAAAAAAGTTGAAGATAGAGAGCTCGAGCCTTCCCTTACGTAATACCACAGATTTCCATGGATGAAGTTATACGATTTTGGGATCTGAAATTTCTTTTGATCTCAGAGCAACATCGCTGATGACGTAGTAACAACAATGTATACTAGTGAGACCTGTGGAAATTTCACAGCGCCATCTTTCACACCTAATACATAGCTGCTTGCGATATTATTATAGCCTTTTTGTTAAAACTATAAAAGTATTTATTCAAGTAATCTGATTAATGTAATGTCAGAATATATCTGGTTATTACGGTTTATCTCAAATATCCTCATAGGAGTCTGTGACATATTTCCATTATACGGGGTGAATCGCGGAAAACGGATGGTTGTAAGGAAAACAAAACTCTGCGAATATTTAAAAAAAAAAAAACATTTATAATGTACATAAAAAGAATTACTAAACTATGACATTATGGAATATTTAGAAGCGATGGACGTTCTAAAACATCCGTTTCGTGTGACTCACCCTAACGACGCGAACGGAAACTTCATTGTATCATTATACAATCTTTAGAAAGAACAGATACTACCCTTTGATCCTAGTTAGAAGGCCAAGAAGTTATACTTTAGTTTCACGTACGGCCCAAAAACGACATTTTTTTATTATTTAATTTTATTTTTTATTTTGCATCTTTGGAGATCGGGAGATCTTATTTATTAAAAATAATGGCATACTACGAGCATTAAATTAGCGCATCATTGTACCAATTACCAGTTCGTAGTACGTTATCATCTTCTAGTGTCCCTTTTTAATAAATAAAACCTCGCGATCGAATAATTTAATCTGGAAACCGTGGCATACGTACATACATTTAAGGTAATACGGTATATATACGCGTTATATATAGATTTCTCACACTCTTTTATGTTCGCATGGAAAATAGATTTTTCACATTGGATATTAAATCGACTCATACACGAGTACAAACATCCATCTCTTCGTAGAATTACAGAAGTAAAAAAAAAACTTCGATTTGTTAGAATATTAGCTGAAAAAAAAGTATTTCATACAATAAACAAAGATGTGGTTTTGATTGATAAAGATTTTAGATAGGAAAAAAAAAGCATTGTCATAAAAAAGATTATCCGATGAAAAAACAAAATTTGCATTTCTCTAATCAACGATACAATTTGTGAAAAGAAAATTTTGTAAATGTCTTCGCTTTTTTTTTTTTTTTACTTTTAAATTCGCGTGATCGTAATATTCTTGTTTTGTTGCACAGAAATCAATGAAGTTGTTTGCGTCTTGCTTTTTGCCAAAGTTTTGCATTTTTTATGAACTCCATTTTGTTTTTCTCTACCAATTTGTTTTAATGTTTGCATCAATCAATTTCTAAACAGGGGTTTTGCTTAACAATAAATTATCTTGTATGTATTGCATCTTACACGGAAAGATTTATGAAAGATAATGACATATATATATATATATATATATATATATATATATATATATATATATATATATATATATATATATATATATAAAGGTATATTTGGTAAAAAAACAAAGGGAGGAACAAAAGTGTTAAATACTTCAGAAGAACTAAATATGTTTTTATTATTTCAACCTTAGGGTTTTTCTGCTGAAATCATTACAGATTGTTTCAATCGACAGGAAAATAATATTGTTCTGCGAATCTCATCAAATAATTTAAGTCAAAAACTTTTACTTAAATTTGACTGGTTTTGGCTTAAATTATCTGACGAGATCGGCAGAACAATAATATTAAAACAACCTGTAATGATTTAAGCAAAAAAACACCGAAGTTGAAATAATAAAAACAAAAACAATATATATATATATAAGTATTAAAATAATAATTTTAGATACCTACAGACACTAGTGTCTCATCCTTTCGAGAATCCTCAGCGCAGAGTGACACGATAACTACCAGCCGGGAGATTCGAACTCGGCCACAAAGCCATCATTAACTCCATTAGACAGGAACAAACCTCACGGCCAATCTCAACCGCGAGAAATATCGATGAAATTTTAGCATTTATTTTTTAAATGTCGTAACATCCGTGATCTAATGATTTTAACATGATGATTTGCACATGCGAGTTTAGGTGACCGACTTTCTATTTAAACTTTAAAGGGCACAACAATAAGAACCGAGTTTCTTAAAGAGGCTAACATAACTATTACATTAATAATTTTTAATACCCACAGACACTAATATTTCATCCTTTCGGAATCATCAGTGTAGGGTGACACGATTTCTACGGGCCAGGAGATTCGAATCCGGCTACGAAGCCATCTCTGGCTTCATTAGCAAACAACATATATATATATATATATATATATATATATATATATATATATATATATATATATATATAAAGAGAGAGAGATTGATAGATAGATAGATAGATAGATAGATAGATAGATAGATAGATACGCCATTATCTTTCAGAAATCTTTACGTGTAAGATACAAGAAAATTTATTGTTAAGCTAAACTGCTTGTCCTATTAAAATTGGGATTATGAATATATTCATATATACATGACAAATGTATTTTAGTCTCTGAAGAGTTACTATTTTTGAAAATTTTAAAATAATATAATGCTTAAACTTTTCCAAATAGTTACAAAATAATTGTAGCACATAAGAAAATGCACCACATTATGCTCTTATTTTATATTTGCCTATCTGACTTTTGCAAAAATATAATTTATATATATATATATATATATATATATATATATATATATATATATATATACAGCAGGTCATTATTCAAGCACGTCTGATAGAACACGACAGTTATTTTTTTTTTCGATTTTTCATGATATCTTTTCCATTCGCCGAGCGATCATTTTAATTTCAGCTGGCATGTTGCATGAAGTGGAACTCTCTTCCGTTTGCCTGTTTCCCACCAGGCTACAACTTGGATGTCTTCAAGTCCAACATAAACAAACTCCTGACAAACCGCCCCCTTAAGTAAGACACTCTATCAAATCTCCAGTACTAATGATTACTACGATACTATCCCATTGATTACTGCACACGCAATAACCCTTATCCCCGAGTGGCTTCCGGGAGTTGTATTATTCAGCCATATTCTTGTCAAGCGCTTTCTATCGGTCATCCGATTATCATCAGATCCAATATTTTAAGGGTGAATTTTAAATAAAGATAAAAATTAGACGATGCAAAAATGGATAAGAAATAAAAGCAAGGAACAAATCCACACGACCAATAAATATTTATTTTTAAATGCTTTAATGTCTGTCAGAGGGATCTAATGATTATAATATCATAATCTACGAATGAAGGCTTAAGTGACCAATTTTCATTTCAACTGTAAAGTGCTGAACAATAAGAACGGAGTTCTTAAAGGAGCTGACATACTTATCAGTATAATAATTTTTAAATACCTACAGACACTAGTGTTTCATCCCTTCTGGAATCATCAGTGCAGGGTGCCACCTTTTATCGCGGGTCGTGAGATTCGAACCCGAACACAGAGCCATCTCTGACTCCATTGGCAAGAAGTTTAGGAAGTATATATGTATATATAGTAAGTTTTGAAAATATATATGGCAAATAAGCTAACACAGTTTTATGTGCTATACAAGCGTACAATTGTTTCAGCCCATACTGATATTCTTATATATAGTTCTCTGCATATATGTTGTTTTTAATTATTCTTATATCAGTAGTGCGCTCATTAGCGTCAAGCACATACATAAAAGCCAAACAAAATAGTCACATCGACAAAAGGTACTCCTCCTTACAGGCAATCTCATATATTCATAATTTTGGATTTCTTTCCTTTACAGCCTAGCATAGTAATGCACAATTATAATTACAAATTGCTTATAAACTTTACAGTACAATTATTTTAATAAATGCACTATCCTTAGAAAATATTATATTTGTGGTGTTATTTTTGTCTTTATACTGGAGTAACATTATTTATTATTGTTTTTTTTACTTCTCGACTATATATATATATATATATATATATATATTATTTTTAAAATGTAATTTTTAAAATGTAATTTTTAAAATGTAATATATATATATATATATATATATATATATATATATATATATATATATATATATATATATTAGTGATGGGACGATTCCAATATTTTTCCTGATTCCGATACAATTTACGATTACGTACTAAATTCCCGATTCCGATACAATTACCGATTCCGATTCTTTATAAATCACTCAATATTTTACTATAAAATTATTATTTTGTCCCGATTAATGTAAAAACGCATCCTAAATGTGCCTATATTTTCTCAAACGTAAAAACACACTTGTGAGGGTGTGATCTAGAGATTTTATTCTTACTGGAAGTTTAATTCGACAAATATTTATTATTTTATTATTACTACAATCAGTGGAATATGTTTCTTAAACCAAAATTAAATTTTAAAAAAAGCATAATTTAAGGAATCGGTTTTGGCATCGAAAAATAGGCTCAAATTTTTCCGATTCCGATACGCCAGAAAGATCTGATTTTTCCGAATCCCGATTCCGATTAATCGTCGCAACACTAACATATATATATATATATATATATATATATATATATATATATATATATATATATATATATATATACTAGCATTTCAGCCTGGTGTTGCCCGGATGTTTCGAGGTGTGTGTTGAGCAAAAACAAAAAAATGTGGTAGTAGGAAGGCAGGCTCGAACCCATACCGCAAATGAAGAAAAGAACGGGAAAAAACCTGACGTCTTTGCTATAACAACCACCGCCAAACCGGAAGTGACGTAGGTTTAAATTAAGGCTAGACAATCGAAAAGAGGGGATGAGTTTCCAAAATATCGGCGAAAAAAGCGACCCCCCCCCCTGTAGAAAAGTACCCAGTTTAAGGTGAAGATATTAATGTTTTTAGTCAATTTTTCGACATTTGTCGTCTGAAGGGTCAAACCCCAAAACGATACTGATCTTGTGAAAATCCGTCGCCTCTGTCGGAAAGTTTTAGGCTGACATGCAAACATACATACATACATACATACATTTATATATTGGTAACTAAAAAATTTCGACCCAAACCGATTTAAAAGCTTGCCCTATCTCTGAATACCCTTTATGTAAAATTTCAAATGTTTAGACCAGAAATTGTCTGGGTAGAGACTGCAGAGGTCAAATGTTTTTTTTTAAAATTTGACCCCAATTATGTCCCCTTAACATTTATTGCTTTGGGCTCAAATCAAGTTATTAAGTTAGATCCATGCCCAAGGAACATATATCTAAAATTTAAAGTGTTTAGACCCAAATTTGGCAGAGGACTTTCGTAAAGTTTCTCAAAGGTAAAATCATTGAACTTTGACCCCTTACCAGTCAAACTTCTGGCGGAAAATGGATTATAAAGATTTTCCCAAATCTCAATACCCTGTATATCAAATTTCGAGTCTGTAGACTTAAAATTGACAGGTGAAAGTGTCTACCTCTTTTTTTTTTTTTTTTTTTGCCTCAACACACACCTCCAAACACTCGGGCAACGCTGTGCTGAAATGATAGTATATATATATATATATATATATATATATATATATATATATATATATATATATATATATAAAGAAAGAGAAATTTTTATTTCAATTTCAAAAATGTTAATAATACTATTATTAATAAGATAAATTTTACTTTATACGAAAACTGAAATAGCCACTAACTATATGCATAGGATAAATTTTTACTTTCGAATAGTAAATAGAAATGCAACGCATTTGAACAGAAAGAAATAAAAATAAAGTAAATAAATGATACAAAAATGTTAAACAAAAATAACTTAAGTAAAATTCAAATGATTAAAATGGGAAACTATATATTAGTCTGTAAATAGAAAAATGTTTATCGGCAATAACTAAAGATATTATGTGATATTCCTTACAGTAT
>NC_136518.1:75893504-75956004 GCF_053919585.1 Euprymna scolopes | reverse complement strand
AGAATTTGACAGCAACTTAATTAACCTAATTTAAAAAATAAAATTTAAGAAGTCTAACAAGCATCCCACTCAATAGTTAAAAAATAAATGATTTCACACGTAAGGTTAAAATACAACAGAACTTTTTGTCCCTACTGACTAAACTAAAATTATTAAACTTAATGATCAAACTTACAAAGATTTAATATGCAATTAGTTAAATAGATCCTATAAAGTTGTACCCATAATTCAATACACCTCATTAATCACCATGCATATAATAAACCACACTTAAATTCTAACCCCAGCTACTCCAATATTCTCTTTAAAAGATCATAAAGCAGACATCAGAAGTAACCCATCTACCAGACTATTGTGGCCTTCCAAATCAGACTTGAGCAAAAAAAAGTAAAAATATCCTGGACAGAATTATCTCCGCTATAAAAAAGAAAATAAGTTTCTCCCTCTGGCAATCGTCTTACAGTGTTATAGAATGGTTCTTAAATCTAAAAAAAAACAAATCTAAGTTGAGCTTCATAACTTTTGACATGGATAACTATTACCGATCCATATCTCGTATTCTATTAAACAAGGCACTTTCCAAGCAACAAAAAAAAAAGAATTCAGACCTCTCTGACTTAGAATTTAAGTCAATATTACTAGCACTAATTTAAGTCAATATTACTAAATACTAATATAGTTTGATAATAAGCTTTGGACACCCTAGATTACTTTGATATAGTGATGGGTTTCCGGACTCTGCCCATGTAACTGATTTGGTTGGACAATTTCTATTAAATTGATTAAGATGTAGATTTAAGAATACTGATTTACAGAGTGGCCCGCGAATATAGATTGATCCCTGTGAACGAAATAGATGTTTCAAATGTATCAATACTTATTTTTGAAGAAAATGTTTGGAAAAGTTAATAAAACCTTGGACTTTGAAATGTAGCAAAATATGTTCTGTTATTATATTTAATAAAGGTTTTTGATTGTCAATTTGCGTCCTTATCCACATCACCATGGCCACCTCTCATTTTTATCTGGTGAACGAGCTCAAATCTGTTATTGCGATGACAAATATCGCTATTTATTTTGCTGGCGCATCACAATCTTCCTCTTTGTCTATTTTCTAATTACCTTCACGTTTCTACCGGTATCGGCTCGCATGTCGATAAAAATCCGGATTCATCTCAAGATGATGTATTCGTGTGTCGATGTTTATACACGTCCCCCATCCGTCGTTGGTCTCTCAGCGACGGTATTTATGACCGCAACTTTCTGTTTTCCTCCTCGTCGCCCCGTGTCTATCAGCGCGATAAACAGTCGTTTTAATAGGTCTTGCCGCAACGCTGGCCGTGCCTTCTATCGTGAATAAATCTTGGACGCCATTCGACGCTTATCTTGTTATTATTACGCGCCAAAACAATCAATGAACTGGCGCCATTTCCCCCTCGGCTCCTATTCACTATGCCCGCCCCTCGACCCCTGCGCCTTGTATTTATAGAATATTAAATGGACGTACTCATACATACATATACAATCGACGAGGCTAGCTATTAGATATATAACTCGGAGTATAGTACGCACAGATAATATCTATCTATAAATCTATTTATCTGTTTCACTCTCGTTCTTTTTCTCTTTCTCTCTCTCCTTTTCTCTCTCTCTCTCCACACACATACACACACACACACACACACACACACACACACATATATATATATATATATATATAATTTGCAGGGATAATATATAGGGAGTTGAACAACAAAATATGTTTACATTACGCTTGAACTGCTACATGTTCAGAGAAGCAGGAACCCGGAAGAGAATTCCAAAATCTTGCAGTCCTAGAGAAAAAACTATTAGAGTAGAAGGCTTTCTGGAATCTGGGGATCCCTACTGTGTGTGACGCCGGTAAAATTATTTTACTGCTTGTTGAGTTCGTGGGGGGTATTTACATCGAAGGGTTACAAGGGGTTGCAGTTCGTCCGACCACCTACCATTAAGATATTTGTAACACAGACAGAGGGATGCAACATTTCGTCGATGGGACAACGGTATCTGACAGTTCGAGACCTATTCGGTTGGCGGCTCTCTTTTAAACCCTGTTCAAGAGTGAGAGACTAGTAGCAGAAGCATCAGTCCAAATGTGGCAACAATACTCCATGCATGGGCGAACGATGACCTTAAAGAAGTACAGAATAGTCTCAGGCATGAGTAACTAATATATGTACATATAGAAAGATAGATATATAGATAGACGGATAGACATATTGATAGATACGAGGCATGTAATGCATATGAACGGCTATGCAGTTTCACGATATTATATATAGAATAAAAATTACTATGAGTAGCAGAAACTCGCCATGAAGCAAGCGGACAACAAAAGATATTGTGTCTTGAAAGAAACAGCTCACCTTGTAGGCTTGTATATAATTATGCTTTTCAACCGTTTTCACTTCTGAAGTAATCCAGTTTGGTTTTCAGTTAATGTCAGTTACCAGGAGAGAAAATGAACCGTTTCAGGGCCTTCCTTTTCTTAGTTTATTTTCTTGGAGACTTGTATATAATCGTGTTTATCGTTTTTTATTTCGTTGGGTATTTCATTTCGTCCTCCAAATAATATCGGGTCGTTTGAAGAGAATACTCACCGTTTCGGGGCCTTCATCTCTAAGGTTTGTTCGCGTATCAGTCTCTGCCCCTCACTGATGCGAAGTCTGATTATCTGAATTGCATTTGAATAAACTTCACGTGTAAACATAGCCATTTAAGTACTTTAGGGCGTCTTTTGTAAAGTAAAAAAAAAGTGTATTCCATTCGGGCCCAGTGCAGATTTATTTCTGACTTTGTTGACAAAGCGTTTTACCTCTACGTGCGTTATTATGTTTATGTTGAACTTTTTCTGAGGGATTTCTGGCCATATCAATCTACTATTTTGTTCCAGTGAATTGTGCCGGTTGTGGTCTGAGTATGTATATCTTAAATGAGTTTCTAAGTATTTAGTACTCCTGATTTTGTTGGTCAAATAGATTTTACATGGTCCTTGAAGGAACCGTTCACGCTCTTTCCTTCGTCTAAGTCGTTTTTTCTTGACGCGTTCCGCCTTGCTAAGAGTGCTGTGTTTATCTTTGAGGTCTTCCCAGACCTTTAATAAATCCTCTTTTTTATTAGGATTTTGAAACGCGGAGTTGTTGTTTTAAATGTTTTTCTTAAATCAGCCATCCCCTGCTGTACTCTGTTTTTCTTGACTGCTAATTTTGTTGACTTCGCTTTCTCACCATATAATGCAATTCAAATACAGTATATAACATGGCCGCATTCTTCTAACCTGCTAGTGGAAATTTGTTTCTGGAAAGTTTCAACTCACCCACTGACCCAATTGCTTAAATATCCTTGGCACCGTGGGTTGCGTCTTGGTATTGGTGTTCCGACATCATATCTAAGATATCAGAGAGTTGCATATGAGACACTAAAAGATTGGCACATCCCATTTTTCTTCGGTGAATCTTCATTCTTGTTTGGGAGTTGAATTTTCGTCCACAGACGCATGGGAATTCCGTATCATCTTTAATCATAATCCGGTGGTATGTCTGGGGTGTCTTCCGGTCATTTCTTTTTGATCCACTGTCTTCCCTTCCTTTCGATGGATTATTTCCACAGTCAAGAAACATCTCAACTCACACAAGTCATGAAAATCAACAAACCGGACGTCGAAAACCCGAGTTTCGTCCTCATTTCGACTTATCGGTTGAACACATCAAAACTCGGGATTCGAAACTCGAGTTCAGATGTGTTCAACTTATAAGCCTAAATAAGGGCGAAACTCGTCTTTAACTTACGGCTTGTTTGCTTTCATGACTGGTGTGAGCGACGTTGCTTGACTGTGGAAATATTTATACTATTTCTCACATTCTGAATATATATTGTAAAATGTTTTTGACTCCTAATGGGAGTATGAGACTATTAAAATCGCAAACATTTTTATAACCACCGTCTATACTAAACAACCAATGAAAACCTTCCAAAGTTAGTATAAAAATTGTCGAATTTTCGATTCAATCAGTTCGCCGCTAAATAAGTCACGGACCGCATTTGATTCTTGGTCGCCATCTTGATTACTGCCAATTACAGTCAGGATTTGACCTGAACTACGCCGCCATCTTTGTTCAACATAACGTCACAACATTTAACAGATCATGGGCTCAGACATCGTCTTTTCTTTGACGGATCGGAATCTAAATTCGAATTGTAGCAGATAAAATTCCTGAGATATCTAAGGATTCGAAAACTACACAAAGAGAACCCTAATGACCCCGAATTTCTCGAAAAGAACGCGACTGTTTTTGAACAACTGATTTAATGCTTAGACGATAGAAATCTGTCTCTGATTATAAGAGATGTATTGGATGACGGACGGAAAGAATTGAACATATCAAGAGAACATTATTTATCAAAAGGGAAACCGAAAATTATCACTATATACAGAACTAACGTCTCTGAAACGTAACGAGGATGAAATTATTACCGACTACGTTATAAGGGCAGAAACAACCGCCAATGCCTTAAAACTCTCAGGTGAAATAATAAGCAATAACTTGTTGATATCAATGACCCTCAAGGGAGTTCCAGCCGATTTTAAACCATTTACAACTGTTATAACGCACAAAGACAAGCCCATAAATTTCAGCGAATTTAAAGTGGCATTGCGCAGTTACGAAGAGACTAATTGTATGCTCGTGGACAATAATAACTCCAGCAATATTATGAAGTTCAAAAATGCTTCTCGAAAACAGACACCACCAAATTACGCACCGCACCGCAACGTGTCCCCCAAAAGTAATTTTCCCAAGAAAAAGAATAAAATTATCTGCCATAATTGTGGACGACCCAACCACAAAAGTTTCCAATGTCGATATAAACGCTCTAAAATGGACTTCGTAAAAAACGTTGAGAACTTTGAGGAAGTAATACATTTCTATTCACATGTAACTTTGACAATGCCACAAACGGTAAAAATCTCCTTGTAGACTGTGGTGCTACAGCACACGTTATCATCATGGAATCTGATTTTATTAATTTTGATTCAAACTTTAATCTACGAAGTCATTTTGTCGGACTTGCCGACGGTAGTCAAATAAATGATATAGTCTTGAAAAGAGGCGATGTTAAAATATTCCTAAAAATATGATAAAAGCGAAATCTGTAACTGTATTCTAAAAAATGCTCTGTTCATACCTACATTTAAGCAAGACATATTTTCCGTGCAGGCTGCAATTAAACAAGGCGCGAATATAAAGTTTGGCCAAAACAAGTCAAAATTGATATACCCCAATGGAACTGTATTTGACATTAAAGAAAATGGCCGACTTTATTATTTAAAAAGTATGGTTCCCTCAAAAGTTGCCTGTCACGGCTTAGAAGCCTGGCATAAAATTCTAGGACACTACAATACAGCTGATATTAAAAAATTACCAAAATATAGTCGAAGGCATGAAAATAACACCTTCAGACGATCTCCCAAATTGTGATGTGTGTGAACAGGGGAAAATGACAAAATATATAAGCCGAACGCCAGACAAAAAAGCTACGAAAATTCTCTCACTTGTGCATTGTGACTTAGCAGGTCCGATCAGCTCGATGGAGAGAAATAATCTAAGCTACGTTTTGAACTTTATTGATGATTTTTCCGGTTTAATTCTAGTTTATTTTCTAAAAAAAACAAATCCGACACTATCCTCGCCACTAAGAAATATTTAGCTGATATTGCCCCGTACGGCTCAGTAAAATGTATTCGCTCAGACAATGGGGCTGAATTTATTAGTAAAGAGTTTGAACATCTATTAATTAACCACGGTATTAAACACGAAAAATCTGCGCCGTATTCCCCCTTCCAAAATGGCACCGCTGAAAGGGCATGGCGAACCCTTTTTAAGATGACAAGATGCCTACTTATCGAATCGAAATTAGCGCATAGTTTATGGGCGTACGCTTAAATGGCAGCATATATATCAGAAATAGATTGTTCAATAAAAGACTAGGCAAGGCACCGCATGAAGCGTTTTGCGGTGTAAAACCTAAAATGAACAGAATGCATCTATTTGGTTTTGATTGTTTTGCATTCATAGAAAACACCAGTAAACTAAATACTAAAAGCGAAAAAGGTATTTTCATAGATTATGATAAAACAGTCCAGCATATATAATCTACTTTCCATCCCAAAATACCATGAAAAGGGTTAGATGTGTAAAATTCAATGATGCATTAAATTGTAAAAATGGCGGTCCAGCGGATGAAAAACGTGAAATATAACCTAACATCTTAATCTATCACAATGAAAATATTAATAACGATGACAATTACAGTAGAACTTCTGACGAAAATATTAACCAGACGCGTCGATACCAAATAAGAGAGCGAAAAATACCAGACTTCTTACAAATTGAAATGATACAAGATTACACAGTGGATTACTGTTACTCGTTGAACAGCGCATCGGAAATGTATAATGAGGCGATTAATTCAGAAAATCACCAAGAATGGGAACAAGCTATGGTATCCGAATTGAAAGCTTTATCTGAAAATAACACATACGAAATAGTGGAAAAATCAACAGATAAAAATATAATTTCTTCACGCTGGTTTTTTTTTCCAAAAATATCACAGCTTCTGGGAGTGAAACTTTTAACGCAAGATTTGTTGCAAAAGGTTTTTCACAAATTTCTGGAGTGGAATATTTTGCAACATTTTCACCAGCGACAAATTTAACGACAATTAGAATTTTATTACAACTTGCCGCCCAATACAATTTAAAGATACATCAAATGAATGTAAAAAATGCTTATTTAAATGCTCCGATTAACTGTAAAATCTATATTTAGCTTCCCGAGGGATTTAAAATGAAAAATATAAAAACAAAGTGCACACAATTGGAATTTAACACTCCATAATTATTTAATAGAACAGGAATTCAAGCAATGTCCCGTAGACGCGTGCATGTACCAAAAATGTAGGTAATAGATTGTTGATTTTGGCTTTTTGGGTTGACGATATATTACTCGCCTCAAACTGTGACAACGCTTTAAACGATGTTAAAAATGAATTAAATAAAACATTTAAAATGGCTGATCTTGGACGACTGTCATGGTTCCTCGGTATAAAATTTACCTGTGAAAATGAGACTATAACTATGAACCAATCAGAATACATTGAAAATTGCAAACCGTGTAAAACTCCCGTCGAAATAGACATAAATAAAAAAAATAGAGAGACCGAGACAAAATCCATAGATAATCGATTATATAGGGAAATGGTAGGGAGCCTCATCTATTTGATGACTGCAACTAGGCCTGACATATGTTACACTGTAACAAAGCTATCTCAAAACTTATCGAACCCGACAATTAACGACCTTAATCGTGCAAAACAAATCCTTCCTTACCTAAAAGGAACCAAGGAACAATCTTTAATATTTAAAAAGTCTACATATCTTCTAAATTTAGAAGGATTTTCAGATTCAGATTGAGGTAACTCTGAGGATAGAAAAAGTATAACGGGGTATTGTTTCAGACTGTCAGAGACTGGACCTATGATATCTTGGAAAACTAAAAAACAACAAATTGTTGCCTTTTCTACTTATGAAGCAGAATATGTGGCCCTTACCCATTCTGCGCAGGAGGCAATTTTTCTGAACACCCTTCTAAAATCTATTTTAAAAAACCAGATCTAAGTAAAAAAAAAACTATAGTAATTTATTGTGACAAAGCAGTATCGTATTAGCAAGTAACTCTATGATTCATCAAAGGTCGAAGCATATTGATATCAGATATCATTTTATAAGGGATGAAATAAGTAAAAAATATATTACTCTTACATATGTGACGTCTGAAAATAATATGGCCGACATTTTCACTAAACCTATAAAAGAATAAAATGAAAACATTTTATAACCGAACGTTTTGGAATCTAATTATGAATAAATCTCTTTTCAGAAACCCAAAAAGAGAAGCATGAGCAGTCAAAATCACACACACAAAAAAATAAATTGTAAATTGTCCCGGGCACGACGTTAAACTGCGACCATTTCTACCTTACTAACCAAATTAACCAACTAATACCTAACATAATGTTTCCAGTTTTTGTTAAAAAAAAGTCACTTGTTAAAAACTTGTAAATTTCCTTTTTGTCGAATAATTTTTTTTTGTATCTTTTTTTTGGCAAACATTTGTTAAAAACAAAATGTATATTTGTGAATTTTTGTGCATATGTTTATATGTATTTGAATAGTATTCTATTTGTATGTTTATATATATTTGAAAAGTGTTTATTTTTATATGTATAAAAAAAATGGCTTCTTTTTGCACACATTATACCAATATATTAATTTCTTTTGACCAATGAGAATAAAGACAAATGCCCCCAAAACAAAAAATATATTTTTTTTATTGGTTTATTTTTATTTTTATTTATTTACTTTTGTTTCCTTTTCTCAAGTCAAACCAAAATTGAATCCGAAATGATTTTTCCATTATATCAAAAAGGGAGTGTGTAAAATGTTTTTAACTCCTAATAGGGGTAGTTACTTATTTGGTGTCTACCACACCAAACTGTGGCACAAGGCCGGAAGGTGGAAATAAGCAAGCTCCACTAAAGGAGGGGCACTCTTGCCTCATCAAAAATTGCCTGGGCACCTCGTCAGCATTTCCCGGTAGGGGCACCTCAGGCGGCAAGCAATTAACTTGCCCCACCGGAAAGCCCGGTGGCAGGGCCTGGGAGGGTAGACCTCCTAGATAGTACCCAAGCGGTGTACCAGTGTCTGACAGGTGCTGGGCCGAATCTCTGCCTCTCACCTGTCGGGCTGAGTGTCAAGAATAGATTCTTGACGAGTACGACTACCCTGTCTCCCTGCAGCCGAAGCCGCTAGGAGACCTTCCCCACTAGAGGACTAATGGGGGTAGTTATTTATTTGCTGTCCACCACAGCAAAATATGGCACAAGGCCGGAAGGTGAAGAACAGACGACCTCCCCTAAAGAAGGGGCACTCTAGCCTCATCAAAAATTCCCCGGTAAGGGCGCCTCAGGCGACAAACAATTAACTTGCCCCACCGGAAAGCCCGGTGACAAGGCCTGGAAGGGTGGACCTCCTAGGTAGTACCCAAGCGGTGTACCTCAGTCCGACAGGTGCTGGGCCGGTTCCCGGCCTCTCACCTGTCGGGCTGAGTGTCAAGAACGGATCCTTGGCGAGTACGACTACCCTGTGTCCCTGCAGTCGAAGCCGCTAGGAGACACATCCCATCATACCGGAGTGATGATGGGGTATATATTTAATTGCCGCCCACATCGGCAATATTTGGCACAAGGCCTGGAAAGTGGGATACCCGCAGGCTCCCCTAAAAGAGGGGCACTCCTGCAATTTTAAAAATTGCCTGAGTAACCCCGTCAGCATTCCCCGGTCGGGGCGCCTCAGGCAGCAAGCAATAAACTTGCCCCACCGGAAAGCCCGGTGGCATGGCCTGGGAGGGTGGACCTCCTAGGTATTACCCAGGCGGTGTACCTCAGTCCAACAGGTGCTGGGCCGGTTCCCGGCCCCTCACCTGTTGGGCTGAGTGTCAAGTGACGAATCCTTGACATGTACTACCCTGTCTCCATGCAGCCGAAGCCGCTAGGAGACATCCCATTACAACAGAGTGATAATGGGGTAGATATTTATTTGCTGCCCACCTCAGCAAAATGTGGCACAAGGCCGGAAAGTGGGAACCCCGCAGGCTCCCCTAAAGGAGGGGCACTCCTGCAATTTTAAAAATTGCCTGAGTAACCCCGTCGGCATTCCCCGGTCGGGGCGCCTCAGGCAGCAAGCAATAAACTTGCCCCACCGGAAAGCCCAGTGGCAAGGCCTGGGAGGGTGGACCTCCTAGGTATTACCCAGGCGGTGTACCTCAGTCCAACAGGTGCTGGGCCGGTTCCCGGCCCCTCACCTGTTGGGCTGAGTGTCAAGTGACGAATCCTTGACATGTACTACCCTGTCTCCATGCAGCCGAAGCCGCTAGGAGACATCCCATTACAACAGAGTGATAATGGGGTATGAGACTAATAAATTCGCCAATCATTTTTATAACCACCGGCTGTGCTAAACAACCAATGAAAACCTTCCAAAATTAGTATAAAAATTGTCGAATTTTCGATTCAATCATTTCGGCGTTAAATACGTCACGGACTGCATTTGATTCTTGGCCGACATCTTGGTTACTGCCAATTACAATCAGAATCTGATCTGAACTACGCCGCCATCTTTGTTCAACCTGTCATAACACTTAATGTGTGTGTGTGTGAGGATAACTCTCAACCTATATACTCAACGAATTTTCGATCTACAAACTTGAAATTTGGTATATAAGATATTCAGAAATTTAGAAAACATTTACTCGATTGTCATCCGGAAAAAAGGTGCTAAGGGATCAAAATAGAAGTCATCGGATATTTATCTGTTTGCTGTTTCACGAATGCGCACGCGTGGATCGTTCTCATGACAGATTAATTTTATTGAAATCTACCAATTCAACTCAGCTTAGTTCGGGTCCTATGTACTGTAAATAGATATTAATAGATAGTTTATGTGCATATGTATATATATATTAAAACCTTTGGCTCATGTTCAGGTAAGCTACATCTAACATTTCAAGTGTTTAGACCCAAAATTGTCGGAGGAGTTTGATAGAGTCTGAAAAAGTCAACTCTTTCAACTTTGACCTCTTGGCAGCCAATTTTTCGCCCAAAAACAGATTACACAGCTTGCGGCATGTCTGAATACCCTTTATGTAAAATTTAAAAAATTGGCTGAATAGTTTGCTAGAGACGGAAAAGGTAAAATCTTTTGAACTTTGACCCCTTGGACGCCAAATCTTCGGCCAAAAAACGATTAAAAAACTTGCCCTATGTCTGAATACTCTTTATATGAAATGTTTAGACCAAAAATTGACTGAGTAATTTCGTAGAGGTAAATTATTTTTTTAACTTTGACCCCAATTTGACCCCTTAACATTTATTGATTTGGGCTAAAATCAAATGAAAACGTTTGACCCATTTCCAAGTAACCTACATCTAAAATGACAAGTGTTTAGACCCAAAATTGGCGGAGGTGTTTGGTAGAGTTTTCAAAGGTCAGATTTTTTAACTTTGATCCCTTGACAGCCAAATTTCTGGCTGAAAACCGATTAAAAAGATTTTCCTAAATCTCAATAGCCTTATGTTTAATCTCGAATGTATAGATGAAAAATTGAGACACACACAGACACACACATAGACAATTTAATTTTTGTAGATGTACAGAAAAATAGGTATGAAAACACTTCTTATATATTGTGTAAAGCTGGCCTAAGGGTAATCGTACTTGACTCACTATCTTAAGGTTTTGGTTTCGATCTCAGCTTGAAGTATTGTTTGTTTTTGTTTTTTACTACCATCTGTTTTTACTTACATCTAGTGAATTATATTTTAAAAAAACACAACACTCGCATGCACACGTCCAAGTTTCTTTCGGTGTATTTACTTCACTTTTTAAAAGGAAATTAACGTTACTTTTAATATATACGGTATTTCCGGGGGTGGGGTTGTTTGTTTTATTGTTTTTTTCCACAAAAGCAAACGGAAGAGAGTTCCACAGGCATGCAGTTCTAAAAAAGAAGCTTTGCTCATGGAATCTACGTTTAGGTTTAAGCACAGGTAAAGAGTGTAAGAAATTATTGATAGTGGTTTTGGCTAGACGCGTGTTTTTTTTGTGAAAGTTTGACAAGGGAAGCACCATAGATTGAACTCAGACGAGCACTTACCATAAAAATAACGATAAAGCATAGACAGGCTCGCAACATCTCTTCTGTGGGAAAGAGGTTGTAGAGAAGAGAAAAGGGCATCCCCCACTACCTGGCTTTTATATAGGTAGAGAATTGTATCAGGAGTGAGATATCTACTGGAGCGGGAGAAGGATCTTGCCATTGTTTATAATAAACAAGAAATCTGCATTAATTAAAATATAATATTTATGCGTATCTTACGACCGGGAATGCCGGGCGGCCTGCTAATATATATATATATATATATATATATATATATATATATATATATATATATATATATATATATATATACGTGTGTGCGTGTGTGTGTGTGTGTGTGTGTTTATTTAATTTCATACGAAACTACTTACAAAATATATGTATTTTATTTTAGGTTATAACAATTATTGATTTTATCTAAATTTTATATCCGTATCTAATTAAGTTTTATTACTATTTTAATCAAATTTATTATTGCATAAATTATAATCCTTTCATTGTTATTTAATCATTTTTCATTAATCTTACTTAATTTTAATATAATGTTTCCCTTTGTAAAATTTTATCATAATTTGTTTTAAAAAACAGTTAAAGGTGGGTAATTCAATTTTTAATTTATATGAGTTATTTCCTTTTAGAAACCCATGTTATATTAAACAATTTTTTTAATTGTTATTATGTTGATTAATTATATATTTATCTAGTTTTAATGTTTTTTATTATTTTATTCATTAAGCCAATTCGTATTATACATTGATTATTTTATTTATTAAAATATTAACATTTAGCTCATTTCAGAATTAATTAATTTATATTTAAATGTTTTTCTGTATCAATAATCTAAGTTAGTTATCCTGTTAAAATTATATTTCATTTACTCTAATATATTGAATTTAAATATATCTCAATTTTTATTATTTTTAATTGTATTCTAATATATGTAAATTATATATATTATTCCTTAATTGGAATTCATTTTTGAGATGAGCATTATATATATTAATTTATTTTTATTTCGGACTATTATTCTCATCTTTATTAGTTGTTGTTTTTCATCTTTTATTGGTTGTTGTTTTTTTTCCAGACGTTTCGGCCAACTATTCCTCTGTCCTTCGTCAGGTGGTAATCGCGACGGATAGGAACCTCGAATCTCCCAACTGCATTCTCCGCAATCACTGCCATCTGTAGTTGTTGTCGTCTTACCACGTTTTTGGCTTTGGGTAGGATTGAAACCGCTATCTTCAGACAATTTCTACCTGGAACCGTAGAGATTCAACGTCTCTATCAACTGCGCCACGCGACCTGAATTAATATATGTAAATTAGATCAGATATTTAATTAATTTTTTGTTTTATCTGTACATTCTAAAGTAATAAATTATTGATATAATTTAAGTCATTAATTCAATTATTATTGACATATATTTTACTTCAATCTATCATATATTCATGAATTAATTTCTATAATCTGTTCAATTTTATTTTTATTTTATTTTATTATATATCCATAATTGAAAAAATAATTTTATTTTAATTTATACCCATGATTAAAAAAATAATATTATTTTCATTTGAATTATTATATATTTACTAGCCTGGGTGCTCGACGTTTTCCGGGTGTTTGTAGGTGTAAAAAAAAAGTAGTAGTAGGCAGGCAGGCTCGAACCCGTGAGGCGAAGACGGAAAATAAAATAAAAAATAAAACTGACGTCTTACCACTACGTCATGACACGACCGGAAGTGTTAAGCGTTCAAATTAAACGTAGTCAATCAAAAAGATAACTTGCAGAAATGACGTTGCTTTTAAACCTCCGACGAAAATTGCTTTAAATGCGGGGGGAAAACAACTCCCCTGTCAGTATCCAAATAACTAGTAATTGTCTCAGTATGAAGGGTTTCCCCTACATTGACCAAGGACCAATTACAGAAGAGATATTACTCAGGCGAAGACTGAGAGTTGGCGTCGGTTTTCGATTAGTTTCCCTTTATTTATACGAAAAAGACGAACAAACAGCCGAAAGGATGGAACGGTGAGAATGTTTTAAAACTCGACCAAAAAAAAAAAATGAAAGAAACCCTGAATGTTTGCGAATCTGAGATATTATGATTTAGGAAGTATGCGAAAACTGCTCCTGGAATCTAACTTTTTTGTGGATATATGTGTGTTTTATATATTAGACTGGTCTGGGTGCCTGGCGTTGCCCGGGTGTTTGGAGGTGGGTGTTGAAAAAAATGGTAGTAAACAGGCAGGCTTGAACCCGTACTGCAAAGGAGGAAAAAAACGTGAAGAAAGTGAGATCTTTGCTGTTACGTCCATAGACAAACTGGAAGTGGCGAAGGTTTAAATTAAGGCTAGTCAATCAGAAAAGTGGAGATAACTTTCGAAAATATCGGCGAAAAAAGCTATTCCTTCCTGTAGAAAAGTGCTCAGTTGAGGGTGAAGGAATTAATGTTTCAGCCAATTTTTCGATATTTGTCGTCCAGAGGATCGAGCTTAAACACGATACCGATCTCATCAACATCTATCGCGTCTAGCGAAAGTTTTAGGCAGACATACATACATGCATGCATGCATACATACATACATACATACATACATACATACATACATAAATACATTTAAACAGACAGGTGAGATTTGTATTATAGACTAACCCGGGTGCCCGGCGTTTCCCGGGTGTTTGGAGGTGCGTGTTGAGCAAAATAAAACTGGTGTTAGGCAGTCAGGTAGGTTCGAACCCGTACCGTGAAGAAAGAAAAGAACGTGAAAAAAAAACGTGACGTCTTTGCCGTTGCGTCCATCGCCAAACCGGAAGTGCCGAAGGTTTAAAATAAGGCTAGTCAATAGAAAAGGGGGATGACTTTCACAAATATCAGCGATAAAACGACCCCTCCTTGTAGAAAAAGTGTCCAATTTAGAATGAAGTAATTAATGTTTTAGTCAATATTTCGATATTTGTCGTCCGAAAGGTCGAGCTTCAAAACGATACTGATCTTGTGAAAATCTGTAGCCTAATTCGAAGGTTTGAGGCAGACATACATAATACATATATACATACATACAGATAGATTGACAGACAGACAGTTGAGATGTATATTATAAATAACTTTATCATCTTAATATTTATTTTATTTATGCAATTGCTACTATTTTATTTTAATTTATTTTATTTATCGATTTATTTTAATTATTTCGAAAGTTTTATTCTAATACTTAATCTTTTCCATCTATAAATTTTATACAAAAATGTTATTCAATCAAGTATTAATAATCATTTTCCAAACTAGTAAAATTGATTAGTACAATTTTCTCTCTTTTTCCTTTTTGAAAATTATTTGTTACTTAAATAAATCATATTTCCATTTGTATTTGTATTTAAAAGTACACTAATCATATAATAATTTATTGTTCTAATAATTTAATGTGTATTTACAATATTGTATTTGCTTTTGTTATGTTACGATTGTTAATGTTGTTATTATAACATAATATTATATATTCTCCTTCCCTCCCATTTCTGTTTATTTATTATTTGAAATTTTAATATAGGTTAATATTTAAAGTGTTTAGATATATTCAATTCAATAATCGTTTGAATATTTCAAGCTCCACATCCTCAATGCCGTATGTTAATTTGATAGTTTATTATATTTTAACCTATAATTCCAAAATAAAATTTATTTCTCATCTATTGTAAATATATATATATATATATATATATATATATATATATATATATATATATATATATAATTGTAACTAGTGTTAATATTTGCTCTCATTATTATATTTAATTTATTTACTTGGTTTATTGTGATTTAATATTTCCAGTTTATTTTACCTTATTTTTTAAATTGGAAGAATATTTTTTTTTCATTTTCTTCCTTTGAAGATTGTAATGCTGGGTATGGTGCAGCCATGTTTAATTAATACAAAAAAAAAACAGAAATATCTATACTACCTAGTTTCATGTTCCATGGATATATCTGATTATAACTAATTTGTTTATATCTATTTTTCTATCATCACATTCGGTTTATTTATTTGGTCTACGCACCAATCATATAATGCTTTCTTATCTCAACTAATTAAATGGGCATTTAAATGTAACAATCGAGAATTTAATTCTACTTTTACTTTATTGTAATATGATTATATTAAAATCGTCATTACAACTCAATATCTAATCTTCTTACACTCCTTCATTTGTTTTTTTATTTTATTTAGACTTAAAAAGTATTTTATTTGCGGTTAATATTCAAATATTGCAATTAGGCCAATCGTTAGAATATTTCAAGTTCCCTGACTTCTATTCCAAATACTAATTTGATATTTAATTTATTGTTTACATGTAGTTATAAAATACAATTATTAGCTCTTAGATGTCAGATTTAAATTAAATACTACATTATGTAACATATATCATTTTTTTTATTTTCTCATCTATTGTAAATATATATATATATATATATATATATATATATATATATATATATATATAGTTGTAACTAGTGTTAATATTTGCTCTCATTATTATATTTAATTTATTTACTTGGTTTATTGTGATTTAATATTTCCAGTTTATTTTACCTTATTTTTTAAATCGGAAGAATATTTTTTTTAATTTTCTTCCTTTGAAGATTGTAATGCTGGGTATGGGGCAGCCAAACCAGCTGCCAACATTACCCCGCTTTTTATTGAAACCAACCGAGAGCTCTTTTTAGTATCCTCGCCGTTCCCTTAAGTGCAATTGTCTGGATCTCTATTGCACTTGGTTGACCAGGAATATTAGTTAGGTAGGACTTCAGGTTCTTCTTCATAAGCCCTGTGGCACCTATGATAACTGGTATGATGGATATCTCCTTAAGATTCCAGTTTCTTTCCATATCATACATGGGACCTAGGTATTTGGTCGGTTTCTCTCTATAAGCTCTGTTCAGACCGCCATCATTAGGGGCACTCACTTCAACCAAGGTTGCAACTCTCTCCGATTTATTTCATAGTAAATTATGTTATGTTTATTTAAGTGATAGAACGATGCCTAAATACACGCCGTTCGTGCACACACGCGCGTGCACACACATACACATACACACATATACACACATACACATACGCACACACATACACACACACATAAACACACATTAATACACATACACACATAGACACCCACATGCACACACATATACACAAACACTCACCCACACACATATGTATAATGATTGTATTGCTGTGGTTTCCTCGATTATTATCCAATTAAATTATGGTGTTTATGAAACTGTGTTCAATAACAGGTAGGGCTGAATTATTGCATAATTTTCTTTATTTAAACAAGCATTATATGCTACATATGTGGATACGAAATAACAGCTGAAATATGTATGCAGATATGTAGCAAATTATGTTTGTATAAATAAAGAAAATGATGCAAGTATATGTATATGTATGCATATATATGTGTATATATATATATATATTTAACTTTTATATATGTTAATAAATAAATAAGGATGTAAATTATGTTTGTATAAATAAAGAAAATGATATATATATGTATATGTATGCATATACATATATATATATATATATATATATATATATATATATATAACTTTTATATATGTTAATAAATAAATAAGGATGTAAATATATAAAGTACTAATAATAGTAGGGTATGATAAGTAATAAAATATATTAATCCTAATCTTATAAATACAACACTGGCAACTTAAAAAAATGTATCTATTTTGAATTTAGACACAGGGACAAATCTCACAGATAAGGAAGATATTTTTTATAACATGAATAGATTAGCCAATCATCAGCAGGTTACTATATATCTGAAACATTTTTGTTCTGGTGATTAAGGGAGGTGTTGTTTGATCGACAGTGTGGAGAGCCATCATTTAATATACTGATTTGTTTTTTTAAATACCAGAAACATTTGTTTCATAGAAAACAACTGATGATCCCTTAAATTAACATTGGTATTATAGTGAATTCGAGAGAGCAAGTTGATGCAGTGATTGCCGGTGATTAAATGACTTACTGATGAAACAGTTTCCCAACGAATAATAAAAAATATAAAAATTAAATAAGTTTTTATATAGTTTTAAAACTACAAAGACAATATATATATATTTTTTTTGATAGGTTGAATTCTTTGCATGAGGCTCTAAAGTTCACTATGGAAAGTGAGAAGGACAATTCTTGGATATTCTTGTTGAACGTTCAGGGGGGGGGGGCTTTCTCACTACAATTTATAGGAAGCTGATATTTACTGGCCTATATGTGAACTGGTTGTCTTTTGTATCAAAATCACGTACGGTCGGCTTAATTAATACTTTGGTACATAGAGCCCTCATGATTTGTTCGCCTAACAGATTAGACGCCGAACTCGATAAGATCAGGGAAATATTCATCAATAATGGTTATCCTGTTGACCTTATTGATGACTGTATTTTCAAAAAGGTTGCGGATTTTAAATCCCCTAAAAAGTTTGGACATTTGAAATGCCCGGTTTATTTAAAATTACCGTGGATTGGGGAAAAGAATAACATACTTTCCAAACAGATTCGCAGAAGTATTTACGACTGCTTTTATTCTGTGTCCTTGCGTTTGGTATATACTACGAGATTTGGTTTTCCTTCTTTTCGCAAGGATAGTTTGCCTTACATCCAAAATAGCAATATTGTGTATCAATTCAAATGCCAGTGCGATGCTGGTTATGTTGGGCGAACATCCTTGCATCTTTTGACTCGTATAAACCAGCATGTTCCATCGAAGATCAGACAAGGGAGGATAGGGTCTGGTAGTCTCCCTCCTTCTGCAACCTTGGACTCTGCTATCGGCCAGCATTTGGTTTACAACCCGTGCTGTGCTGATAGATATAAAATAGAATGGTTCGAGGTGCTACATAGAGCGGACCCCAGAAACCATTTGAAGATTTTGGAGTCTGTCTATTGCGGTGCGTAAGTCTTCTTTGTGCCGGTAAAAGGAAACAGTAAACGCATCTTTGAATTCGGCATTAAATAACCTGAAAAGGGTGGATATGCCGTAAAACAAAAACAACCGACCAACCAACCAACCTAAATTATTTTATCTCTAACTATAGCAGGCACTCAATCTATTTGATTTAAAAATGGGCGATTTCACTGATTTCGATGCCAATAAAAGTATAGGAGGATAACACATTCGTTGATCCTCATTCAATCCGATAAAAGAAGAATTAAAGAGGGTTGAGTAGCAAGCAAGGGAACAATAGTAATATAGAAGGAAAGTAAAATCGAAAATTAAAAAAGTAATTAAATAAAGAAATGAAACGTGAATGAAAATCAGAAATAAATCAATAGACGAATGAAAGAATGGCATTGAAAGAATAATGAAACGAACTAATATCAAGAAAAGAAAAGACAAAAGAAAGAAGGAAAGCTGAAAAGAGATAGAAAGAAAGATGAAAAGGAAAGAAAGATCGAAAGAAAAGAGCAAAGAAAAAAATAGAAAAATTAAGAAAATGTTTACTGATAAAGTGGAGATAACGCTATCATACAAACGAAGCTGATCTTTTTCTTCTTTAAAACCATTTGCAAAAAAAAAAAAAAGAAAGAAAGAGATGGGAAAATGACTCCATATCATCGGGAGACATCGAACCAAAAGCCCACAGGAGAATGAAAACGGAAGTTGAAGGATGGCGAATAGGATGGGAAGATAGTTGTCACGAGGTTTGTGGGGAAATAACAATCACCATAACAACCACCGTCTAATATATATAAACTGTTCCAGAAGTGGTTATCAATGTCTGGTCCGTAAACCCAACACCCCCATCTCGTCGCACACACCGCGGGAATGCCATTACTGCCAGCCAAAGACATAACAGATCGATAAGTAACTAATCGATAATAAAGAAACGGGCGTGAAAGAACACAAAATGGTTTAGTCGCGGCAATCCGGAGTCTGTCTCGACTTTCAGGAAGGACACGAAAAAGAAAAAAAAAAAAAGAATAAATAATCCCATGGAAATCGATCCAAGTCATTCATTTCTGCGAGTGTCCATGATAACTTAGATGCTTTTAACACAAGAAGAATAAAACACCATACCTATGTAAAGTTAAAGTAAAAAAAAAAAAACGTGTAAAAATTACAAACACAACTTGAAAAGTGACGAAAAACTGTACGTTTTTAAAAATATTTAAAAGTTTCAGAAATTGAATATTACAAAAAAATTATAATAAACTCCAAATCATTATCATGTCTTATCAATCCGAAGATTATATTGTTGGTATGGCTTTCCCCGATATTTTTCTAATAAAAATTATTTTTAGAAAAACCATCAGGAACTTACTGGAGGGACCACGTGGAGGTTGTCAACATCCCAATTGAAAGTGATTTTGTGGAATAAACTGGGTTCGAACTTGGTACAGCCGGGTTTCCACTCCGTGTCGCTTAACATGGAATCACTGTCACCTCCGAAACTTTAAATAATATCGTATTAACCATCACTTATCAGAATTATTTATGTGTATAATATGTAAATAAACTATTCCACACACACACACACACACACACACACACACACACACACACACATATATATATATATATATATATATATATATATATATATATATATATATATATATATGTGTTTAAAATTCAATTATATATATATATATATATATATATATATATATATGTTTAAAATTCAACGCTATTTCACACGGTTAATGGTAGCCGAATGGATACGGCCTCCGCTAATCGAGCCAGAGATGTCTCGTGTCGCGGGGTTCGAATCGTTCGACTGGTAGTAATCGTGACACCCTGCACTGAAGAATCCCGAAAGGATGAAACACTAGTGTCTGTAGGTATTTAATTATTATAGTAAAAAAATAATTATGACAGCCCCTTTAAGAAATTCGTTTCTTATCGTTGAGCACTTTCAGTTGAATTAAAAGTCGGTCAATTTAGCTCTTATGCGTAGATCATCGTATAACGATTTGATCACTGTCTGTCTGATATAATGAACATTTAAATTAAAATGTTTAAAATTCAACGCTATTTCACACGGTTAATGGTAGCCGAATGGATACGGCCTCCGCTAATCGAGCCAGAGATGTCTCGTGTCGCGGGGTTCGAATCGTTCGACTGGTAGTAATCGTGACACCCTGCACTGAAGAATCCCGAAAGGATGAAACACTAGTGTCTGTAGGTATTTAATTATTATAGTAAAAAAATAATTTTATATATATATATATACATTACAGCCCTAATTCTTCTAAATAGTTATTCATACTAATTGTGAATTTTTCCCATATATTTATACATATATATATATATATAAAATCCCCGAAACAGTGTTTCAAGCTTAACAACTGATGATCCCTTAAATTAACATTAGGCCTACTGTAAATTCGAGAGAGCAAGTTGATGCACTGATTAAATGACTTACTGACCAAATAGTTTTCCAACGAATGATAAAAAATATAAAAATTAAATAAGTGTTTTATATACTTTTAAAGGTTAAAAAAACTTCCAAAACTATATATATATATATATATATATATATATATTATTATTATTATTATTACAATAATAAATTACAAATAATCATGTTTTATACCTACAGATACTAATGTTTCATGCTTTCTGTGTAGGATGTTACGATTGCCGCTGGTCTGGGGATTCGAACTCCACTACGAAGACACCTTTGACTTCACTAGTAAGGAACGTTACTCCTGAGCCACCATCAACCGCCGCGATAATTAAATTAAGTTTAAATTGATAAAGCCAAATACAAGCTTATCAAGAAGATCTAAAGTGTTCAAACGACCGGACATTACACACTCCCAACAAGGCCAACTTTTTATGTCCCATACAGTGCTCAACTACTAAGAACTTTGTTGTTCAAGGGTCGAAAATACCGAAGAATCCGTTAAAAACGATAGATATACTGAAAAAATCAAAAAGAAAAAGAAGAAACGAAGCAGATGATGTCGAAGGAAAAGAGCACCAAAAACAAGACAGATAACAACAACAATAACAATCAAAAAGAAAAGGAAGAATAACAACAATAACAATATGAAGAAAAGAGAAGTAGAAGAAAAAGAACAACGACCAGACGAAGAAGAAGAAAAAGAAGAAAAAAAGGAGACAGACAACAACTAGACCAAAGAAGAAAAAGAACAACAACCAGATGAAGAAAAAGAAAAAGAAGAGGAAGGTGAAAAAGAAGAAGAAAAAGGAGAAAGGAAAAAGAAAGGCAACAACTAGACGAAAGAAGAAGAAGAAGAAGAAGAAGAAGAAGAAGAAGAAGAAGAAGAAGAAGAAGAAGAAGAAGAAGCGTTTATTGATTGGAAAATAAGACGCAAAGTAAGTCGACTGAGTCGAAATAGGATCGACCTGAGCGTTTATGAGTAAGTGATTTATTCTCCGGATTTTAGCGCCTTTCGTCCGGGACAAGCGGCGCGTTCATGCCCAACGTCCCGCCTTGGCTGTATTTGTATTTAGGTTCGGCAGAAAAATAGAAGATTTGTGCGTATGTGGATGGGGGAGATCGGTCGTCGATATCTAATAGAACTGTCAACGGCATTATTGTTCCTATATTTGACAAGTGTCAATTTCTTTGGAAGTGACGCTTTCGCTACGAGCGAATCACAATTAATCATGGCGATCGGGACTGACACACAAGAGTGTTGGCTCACAACTCATTGCGAAGCTTCCTCTTTACAATATACACAATTGAGATAAGCCCCACCCCAACCCCTTCCTTCCCACTCTCTTACCCTTGGGCGATTTCCTTGTGTCTCAAAAGACAATGGTCACCTTTTAGAAGTGAAGCAAAGATTGAGTATTGCTCTACCGCATACTGGAACCCTATAAAATAAGGTCATGCGTTTCCGTCTTGTTTCCCTATACCCTACCCATATATATATACAGTATAACTCCTATAATTTGAACATCCGCTTCGTTCAAATTAGAGGATGCTGTTCAAGTTTCGTGATAAAAAAATGTGCTGCAGTTAACTTTAATTTTTTAAGAATTAAGAAATAGTAAATGAAATTCATTGCTATATGATGCTTCAAGTGTATATATTAAGTTGAGTTTACAATATATTGCAAGTAAGTATTTTTAAATATTATTATCAGGAACAAAAACATTGAAAATAAATTAAATCTACTTTTACTTGTTAGGTATTTATTACCTAAGTTATCATCTACAGAAATCATACATTTATGTAAAATACAGTTTTTTTTATTTATTCATTGAATGAGTCTCATTTCAGTTTCTATTTTCATCGATTGAGCTCTCGGGCGCTGCCATTGTATTCCGTAAGCGATCACGAAAATCTAAAATTTCTTGGTTCTGTAACTTCTTTATGATTATAGCTCTTCGGAGTGACATTGCTTGCAAAACATAGTTGTCACTAAAGTAAGGACGTTTTTCTAGAAATGTGATAACCGTCTCCATAGACTTTTCTGCATCATCCCATGATATTGCTTCATCAGAGTGTTCTTTGTTATTTACATTAGAGTCAAGAGAATGGGAGCTGTCGCTATTTTCATCACCATTACTGCCTTCAGGATATTGATCAGTAGTTTCCTCATCTTGTTGCACCCACATTTCAACATCAAAGTGATTTAAGTACAGCGTGGTTGGTCGGTAACCGTTTGGTTTCAAGAATTTTTCTAGACCAGATGTATTCTCTGATTCTTTCAGTTCAGAAGCCTTTGGCGCTGGGCATAATTTACCCCATGCTTTTGTTAATGTGCTTGTTCGAACTTGATTCCATGCACTTGCGAGAGAAAATATGGCATCTTTGATAGTAAAATGACGCTGAAAATCGCTTATACTCACGGTACTATTTATCATATTCATCATGAAATTATTTCTGTAGAAACATTTTAAGTTTCAAATAATCCCTTGATCAATAGGTTGGATGAGAGAAGTCACATTAGGTGGTAAGTAGCACACAAAAATATTCCCGCAAGATGACACTAGTTCTGACTCAGGAGGGTGTTCTCTACAAATGTCCAACAGAAGCAAGCACTTTGAATCAGGTTTACCTAATTCAAGAAAACGCCTCTGGACAACTGGCATAAATTCTTGCAAAAAAAATTTTTATAAACAACTGTTGATTCATCCATCCACTTTGTGAAGAATAATAGGATACTGGCAAAGGCGAAACTCCTTTCAATGCTCGGGGACACTTTGATTTGCCGATAACAAGAAGCTTAAGTCTATGAGTTCCAGGACCATTAGCGCACCCACTTAATGTTAGTCTTTCTTTATTTAATTTGAAGCCTTTTATTTTCTGCTCCTCGGATCCGACTAATGTTTTTGTAGGTAAGCACTTCCAATTTACGCCACTTTCATAAGCATTGTAAACAACCTCTGGTGTTAAACCATAATCGGCAATTATCGTCTTGAATTTGTCACAATAATTTGATGCTGCGTGTATATCAGCAGACCGTTGTTCGCCTAACATTGTTAATTGTCTTATACCATGTCTACTCTTAAAGCTCCTAAGCCAGCCTTCACTGAATTTCCTATCTTCTGCGATATTCAACTCTCCCTTCAGAGATTTGGCTTTAGCAATTAACACGGGCTCAGATATTATTACACCTTCATTCCGTTTTGCTACAAACAACTCATGCAATATTCAATCGAATTCAACTTGCTTTGATCTGCGAAGAGTCCTTCTTTTGCCATGTCTTTTATTTGGAGAGAAAGGAGCAGTCTTCAATATTTCCTCCTTTTTCATTTTGATGTAAAACAGTGAACTTCTTCCAATCTTATAATCTCTCAATATAACGCTATTTTCAACTCCAGTATATGATTTTTCTATAATTTGCCGTTTATCGAGTAAAGTCAGTGTCACTTGTTTTCTTTTAGAGTTGCAAGCCATTGTGATGGGCTGTTTTACACTATTTTAAATATAGCAATCTGAAAAAAATAACACTTAGTGTAAATTAATTATCAATAGCTAATCTACATTAATTACGTAGCACCAATATTACATCTGGGCCTATCCTGCCTTGACCGAGTATAAAATAGACTTCATGGCTTAGTGGGGGGTGCCCTTTTCTCTTCCCTGCAACCTCTCTCCCACAGAAGAGACGTTGCGAGCCTTCTTTGTTTTATCGTTACTTCCATGGCAAGTGCCCGTTTGAGCTCCAATCTCTGCCCCTCTCGCTAATCTTTCACGATAAACATCTCTCTAGCTGAAACCACTGTCAAAAATTTTATCTGTGCTAAAACCAAAACGTAGATTACATGAACAAAGCTTCTTACTTAGAAGTGGCCGCCAGTGGAACTCTCTTCTGCCTGCCTGTTTCCCACCTGACTACAACTTGGATGTCTTCAAGTCCAACGTAAACAAATTCCTGATGAACCGACCCCCTTAAGTAAGACACTTTATTAAATCTCCAATACTAACGATTACTACGATACTATCCCATTGATTACTGTACACGCAATAACCCTTATCCCTGAGTGGCTTCCGAGCCTTGATAAGTGTAAAAAAAAAGTTCATATATAACGTAAACCAACGTAAACCAACATCTTCTTAATCTTTCTTGGATATGGTCCCAATTAGTAGGCATTACGTCAAAGTAGCGATATCAGCAGGTGCAAAGTACCGGGGCTGCTGTATTGCCATTTAATGAATGGATTCTGGAGCATGCAGTAGTTTCTGGCAGGGCCTCTCGATGCCATACTAGTGGGTATTATCATTATGAATCATTGCACATGAAAAATTTCAGCTAGATCAGACAACTGAAAGTGGGTCAGGGGCATTACTTATTGCACGCTCCTCGTATATATATATATATATATATATATATATATAAATACATATATATATATATATATATATATATATATATATATATATATATATATATATATATATATATATATATGTATATAATATAAAGCTGAATGTGTGTGTGTCTGGTCAGGAATAGGCTCCTATATGGTTGACTATTTTTAAAAAACTAATTACATATAATGATACAAGAGGTATCGAGACACAGGAATGGGTATTTTGACCTGCAGAACGGTGGTTCATTAAAATTGTGGAGTCTGCGTTCGCGCCTGGTCCACAAAGTATGGAAATAAAAAATTTAAAGATTAAAAAAAAATGTTTACAACTGTTTTTGATATAGATGTACGTAAGAATACTTTGTATATATATGCATATATATATATATGTTTCTATGTATATATATATGCATATATATATGTTTATATGTATATATATGCATATATATACATGTTTCTATGTATATATATGCATATATATATGTTTATATGTATATATATGCATATATATATTTATATGTATATATATGCATATATATATGTGTATATGTATATATATGCATATATATATATGTTTTAATGTATATATATGTATATATATATGTTTATATGTATATATATGCATACATATACATGTTTATATGTATATATATGCATATATGTTTATATTTATATCAATGCATATATATACATATTCATATGTATTTATTCACCAGTGGTGAAAAACCCGGACTAAAGTGCTAAATGTGTAGCCAGAGCATTATATAGGAAATGTATTACTGTGAGTCCAGAATGAGTTTACATATTGTTTCAGCTAGAGGATGATCCTCAAAATGTTGAGAAAATATCCAACTAGCATCGTCAGAATTCATAGATGGACTTCATAGAGTAATAAATTCCCTATATATTTATATGTATATATATGCATATATATATATGTTTATATGTATATATATTCATATATATATGCATATATATATGTGTGTTTATATGTATATATATGCATATATGTATATATATGCATATATATATATTTATATGCATATATATATGCATATATATATGCTTATATGTATATATATTCATATATATATATATGTTTATATGCATATATATACGCATATATACATATGTTTATATGTATATATATGCATATATATATATGTTGATATGTATATATAAGCATATATATATATGTTTATATTTATATATATGCATATATATATATGTTTGTATGTATATATATGCATATATATATATGTTTATATGTATATATGCATATATATATGTTTATATGTATATATATGCATGTATATATATTTATATGCATACATATATGCATATATATATAATGTTTATATGTATATATATTCATATATATATGTGTATATGTATGTATATGCATATATATATATATATGTTTATATGCATATATATGCAAATATATATATGTTTGTATGTATATATGTGCATATATATATGTTTATATGTATATATATGCATATATATGTTTATATCTATATATACGCATATATATATATCTGTTTATATGTATATATACATGCATATATATATATATCTGTTGATATGTATATATATGCATATATATATGTTTATATGTATATATATATGCATACATATATATGTTTATATGTATATATATATGTGTGTTTATATATACATATATATGTTTATATATGCATATATATATATATTTATGTGTATATGTATATATATGTATTTATATATTTTTTATATGTATATATGCATATATATATGTTCATATGCATATATATGCATATATATGCATATATATATGTATATATATGCATATATATATATGTTTATATGTATATACATGCATATAGATATATATGTTTATATGTATATATGCATATATATGTATATATAGTCATATATATATGTGTATATATCCATATATATATGCATATGTATGTATATATATGCATATATATATATGTATATATATGCATATATATATGTTTACATGTATATATATATATTCATGTATATGTATGTTTACATGTATATATATGCATATTTATATATTTACATGTATATATGCATGTATATGTTTATATGTATATATATGCATATATATATATTTACATGTATATATGCATGTATATGTTTATATGTATATATATGCATATATATATATGGTTATATGTATATATATGCATTTATATATGTTTATATGTATATATATGGTTATATGCATATATATGTATATATATGCATATATATATGTTTATTAGTCATATATATGTTTATGCATATATATATATATGTTTATATGTATATATATATATATATATGTATATACATGTTTAGTTTATTTTTTTATTATTTATTTTTTCTCTTTGTTCTTATCACAGGTTTGACGTTAATTCTGAATATTTGTCTTGTGTTCTTATCTTTCTCCTAAATTCTTTTTGTCAAAAATACTATTATTAACCAATACATTTTCTTATATTTAAAACGAGAAAAAAAAAGTTTCCCATGAAATGGAAAATTCACCAAATTATATTTGCATATTATCTGAACCCAAAAACACGCGGTTTTTTTTATTTTTCTTTTCTCCTAAATATGCATTACTTCTGGCTAAAGGTATTACTTCTTAACCAGCTTTTTAAACGAGTTCAATATAACCAGACTTTTTCAGTTTGATAAAAGATACATTATAGCATATTTATTATGGGGTGGAGCTGGAACGGTTTAACATCCCGGCTCGACCTAGATATAGGCAAAAAGTGTCCATGCATTTACATGGGAGGGGGGGAGACTATCTTCAAGTACTATCCTTGTCCGTGAATGGGGTAACAGACTTATACTAAGTAGATATTAATAAGTCCTTCTCACCTTTTGTTTTTTTAATTTTTATTTTATGTTATTTTTATTTTATTTTACTTTTTTTAATTTCTTTTTTTCAATGGAGAGTAGATAATGCATGTGGATGTGTTAGCGGCAACTCCAGTAACTCTCGCTTCTTCTTTTTTTTTTTTTGTCCTTCAGTCCTCATTTCCAATTAGTGATTTTTCTGACAAAGGGTGAAGAAAAAGCTGCTTTCTAGGTCGGTAGTACTTTGTAAAGAGTAGGCTGAGATATCTGGAAATTTCTGTTTCTATGTCTATCCTTGTGGTCATGTCACTTGTAAGGGTGCTGGAGGTAAACGTTTCATCTGGGATGACGTTACCCGCCTGATAGTCAGGGACCCGAACCTTGGATTAATCACTAAGGAGGCTGTTTTATTAGCAGGTGCAAATTACCGGGGCTGCGGTATTGCCATTTGGTGAATGGATTCTGGACCATACAGTAGTTTCTGGTACGGCCTCTTGATGCCATTCTAGTGGGTAATTGTTACGGCTTTACCTTATCATGTGCCACAAAACAAAACAAATAAACAAAAAAAATTTCTTGTTTTTTTCTCTCTTATTTTCCCTCTCTGTCCTGCTCCACCCAAATCTACCGACCTGCTCCACAAACCCCAAAACCTCAACAATCATGACAATCTCCAAAAAAGGAACACGAATAAACCTAAAACCCCACCCTCCAACGTAGACCCCTACTACCAGGTCTCTTTCTCCAACATCAGGGGTCTACCTTCCAACCTTCCACAATTATAGGAGACGAAACCCGACATATTCTTTCTAAGTGAAATTGGCATAGGGCCAACCACTTCTTTAGACGAATTCATAATTAAAGGTTACGTCAACTTAACATCTAAATCTGACACCCAAGATCGCCATGGGCATGGAATATGTGCTTACATCAAAAATGGCTTTCCATGTGGTAGGGATATCTCCAGAGAAGACCCTGATTTACCTTACATGTGCTTTCGGGTTGCACTAGCTTACTGTATTTATATTTGCTCTCTATCGCCCCCACAATAGTGGGGTTACTATCTTTAAGAGTATATCGGAGAAAATTGACCACATCCTGTCTGCTCATCCCTCGGCTAACATTCACATTTGCGGTGACTTCAATGTCCATAACGAAGAATGGCTGACTCACTCAAATAAGACAGATGATGAGGGGAGGTTCTGTTATGATTTTGCCATTGCCTATGATCACACTCAGATTGTTCACGAACCCACCCGTGTGCCCGATACACCCGGTCAATATGCAAGCCTTCTAGACCTTTTTCTCACAACATCCCCTGAGCTGTGTTCATGTTCCGTTCTATCTCCTCTGGGATTCTCTGACCACTCCGTTGTAACAGTTAAGATAAAAATGAAATGTTATAAGTCTTCAGACGTACCTCTCCACCGTACTGTATATCGATACTCTATGGCTGACAGGGACAGCTTCTGTACATTCATATCTGACCTACCTCTGCATTCCATGTTTAAAAAGGGTGTCCTCTATAGTATCAGACCTGACCGAATGGTTAATTGTAGGCATAGATTGATTCATACCATCGAAAAAATTCCAACAAAAACCTAACAGCCAGCCATGGTTCTCCCCTGAATGGGCTACTACCATCGCGCACAGAAATCACTTTTTCCATAGCTACCAACGTAATAGATGTACTGAGACTAAAGCTGCTTTCAGGACTGCCAGCAACCACTGTAAAAGAGTAATAAAACATGCAAGAGAGCTATATGCTCAGTCTGTTAAATCCAAAGTAGCTGAGCAGCAGCTTGGTTCCCACCAGTTCTGGCAAATAGCAAACAGGATCTTGAACAGAAGCGTGCGTTCTATCCCAACTACCATCAATGGACTTGAGGTCATCTCGTCAGTATCAGACAAGGCCAGGCTATTTGCCAAGAACTTTGCAGCCAATTCTACCCCATGCGACAATGAGCATCAACTCCCTGTATTTCTTCCTATAACAGACAACAATCTATGCAGCATACAAATATCTGTGCGTGAGGTCGCCAAGCTAATCAAGAACCTTGATTCCATTAAAGCAACTGGCTCTGACGGCATTCCAGTTATAGTGCTGACAAAGCTCCAACCAGAACTTGCCCCATACTTACAAAACTGTTTAAGCGTTGCCTTAAGGAGAAGTGCTTTCCAACACCACGGAAAACCTCATCAGTATGCCCTGTATTTAAGAATTCAGGTGAAAAGTCATCTCCCTCTCAGTACAGACCAATAAGTCTCCTGTGTGTCATGAGTAAGTTGTTGGAATCCATATTAAATAAAGAAGTAGTCAACCACCTCAACAGAAACAACCTTCTTAGTGACATGCAATATGGTTTCCGCTCTGCAAGATCTACAGCAGATGTGCTAACGGTTATATCACATAGGATTAGTGAATTTCTTGACAAAGGCTTCATTTCTAGGGCAATTGCTCTTGACATATCAAAGGCCTTCGATAAGGTATGGCATAAGGGTCTACTTCACAAGATTTCCAGCTACGGTATTACTGGAAATGTTTTCTCAATCATTAAATAATTTCTCTCTGATAGGTTCATAAGAGCAGGGGATGATGGGCAGAAATCAGAGGCCCACAGTATTAATGCTGAAGTCCCTCAGAGGTCCAACCTGGGCCCAACTCTCTTCCTTGTCTACATCAATGATCTCCCCAAACACATACTTAAATCATTCGTTGACATCTATGCTGATGACACGACCATCTATGGCAACTCATCAAAGGCCGTAAATGACAAAGTTCTCTCTAATTCTCTCTCTTCTGATCTTGAGCACGTGGTACACTGGGTGAAGAGGTGGCTGGTCACTTTTAATTCATCCAAAACCAAGCTTCTATCTTTACATCATCAACGCTCTGATCCCCATCTGGCATCAATTGAAATGGATGGCTCTCGTCTTGGGGAGGCCCCATGTTTTGACAAGCTTCTGGTTTGACCTTTACTCCCGATCTGAAATGGAACACGTACATCAAATCTGTTGCCAAGACCGCTGGAAAAATGGTAGGATCCTTCTACCGCTCCAGAAGATATCTCACTACTGATGCAATTGTTACGTTGTGTAGGACCCCAGGTTGGGAACGGTAGTAGTTAGTATGTTCACCGCTGCAACAAAAACCTAGTAACCGACTTTTACTGATCGTCTAGTTTGTTTATGACTTTGGTTGTTATGGCAACTGCTAAGACAGCAGAGTTATTTCCCCCTTGACCGTGCATTTTTTTCTCTTACTCGTCGTCAGCTGTCAACCGCTTGTCATAATACCGTTGCCGGCTGAAACAAAATTAACATGCACACAAAAATAAGACGTAACTCAGCACACCAATCAAGACGTAAGACACGATGGCTTTTTGTATAAAAATATATTTTGTTATAGAAATATTTTTCTCATTCTGTACATAAATAATTTTCAACAGTTCACAGTTTAACGGTGCAGCTTGCTTCTCTGTAATTCAGTGATGGAGAGGAGGGAAGAGACGTTACGCACTCGACAAACACACTTCTTCTGTGGTCCTCAGACCAGCTCCTTCTGCTGGACTCCAAAAATCACGTCATTATATTACCATAATTTTTGTTCGATATTTTTCCATTCCACTGGTCGAACAACTCTGTTATCGATAATGGATCACGCATTTCCCGGTTACGTTTTAAGTTTTGTTGACAATGCATTGGCTGCATCTGACCTAGAGACTCGGTAACTCATTTGTTTATACACGTGCGTCGCCACCTCGTGCCAGCTTTACATGACATTCCGATCCTCCATTGCAGTGCAAGGAATGTCACGTTTCAGCCAAAAATGCGTCTCCCCACAAACCTTCACTTTTGTAAACAAAAAAAAATCGTCGTCCGATTTCCCTGTTTACCACGTAATTATTTTTGCCGATTCGACTGGTGGACAATCGATATTCGATGCCCACCTTTCAAATCTTTTATTCAAGGAAGTTTTTATTTTCACAGTTATGTATCGGGTGGTCCCAGCCATCCATTACATAACACCATTCTCTATCTGTATAAAAGCCAAGTACGTCCAAGGATGGAGTACTACTTCCACATCTGGGCATGAACTGCTAAAAACAGCCTAACCTGCCTTGACAGAGTACAAAATAGACTTCGTGATTTAGTGGTGAATACCCTTTTCTCTTCCCTTCAACCTCTCTCCCACAGGAGATACATTGCGAGCCTGTCTTTGTTTTATCGTTATTTCCATGGCAGGTGCTCGTCTGAGCTCCAATCCCTCGTCCCCCCCTCGCCAATCTTTCACGAGAAACACCCGTATTGCTGAAACTACTGTCAATAATTTTCCCCACTCTTTATCTGTGCCTAAATCCAAACGTAGATTCCATGAGCAAAGCTTCTTTCTTAGAACTGCACGCTAGTGGAACTCTCTGCCGCTTGTCTATTTCCCACCTGACTACAACTTGGACGTCTTCAAGTCCAACATAAACAAACTCCTGAAAAACCGCCCCCTTAAGTAAAATACTCTATCAAAACCCCTAATACTAATGATTACTACAATACTATCTCATTTATTACTGTACACGCAATAACCCTTACCCCTGAGTGGCCTACAGGCCTTGATAAGTGGTGATCCCCATGTAAAAAAAAAATGTCTTTTTTGCGGGTGAAGATGAGTATAAAAAAAATGTGAACATTGGTCGGGTTTGCATGTATCCTCAAAATCACGCCAAAAAGAAGATTGCAATTCTTGGAAAAAAAAATACTCCTTCTCCAGCAGTACACTTGCTGATGTTGACGATTTAGACAGATGCTGTATCAAAACCTGAGATTTACACATTCGCGGGAAGTACGTTAATACCCCATCGAGATACATGACATCTTCTAGAAGGAGATAGCTTAATATTCAGAAGCTGGTTTCATGTTATGTGCCACGAGATACGAACCGACCGGCAAACGCAATGATATGTTATTACCTACGCCGACGGAGAACAGTGACAGATCTCAAGTGGCCCTCAGTATTTGGATAAAAGAAAAAGAAACTTTTTAGGAAAAAAAAAACATTAAAAACAGAAAACATAAACGCTTTTGCGTTTTCGTTCGAGTGGAATTAAACATGTAAGAAACCTTGTCGATGTGGCATTTTCTATCATTATTTGAATTAGTAGAAAACCTGGGGCATGTAAAAAAAAAGAAAGAAAGAAAGAAAGAAAGAAAGAAAGAAGTGCGTGTGACGTATTAAAGTGTATTATCACTCTTCTTCTCCCTATTTCGGTTCCATATTCCTTCCTCTTGCCATCAGAAGACTTTTGGCTCTTTTACACAATATACACTTAAATGGAAATGGGATGTCGTGCTTCGCATAAGGCGTCCATCCTCCAGAAGACAGAACGAACTGATGCGAGAACAAGCGGAAGCTGAGTCATTCACAAAAAGGCAACATACGCGCACAGATGCATATGCCCATATCTATCCGTATCCTCATCTATTATCTATATATACATCTCTAAAGTTCAGATTTGGTTTTGTTTTTTTTTTGCCGCACTTACATTGTTGTTAAAAGCCTACTTTTTCTGTTAAAAAAATTCATTAAATTGAACTTCGTTAATATACGCAGTCAGGGATATGCAAGAAACTTCATGAAGGTTAACTAATTTGCATATCCTTTGCAAAACAGCTTTCATTAATTAATTATTCATTTTTTATGGTTTGTTATTGAATTATTGGTTTCATTTACTTATCAAGCTCAATTCTATTCATGTATATTTTCTACATTATGTATAATTGCATAACATTTACAATAAAAACGTTCTAGCAAACGCACAAACATATATATATATATATATATATAAATATATATATATATATATATATATATATATATATATATATAATTATTCAGAATAATGAAATGTAATAAATCTACTGGTGGGCAAATCCAGTGATTCTCAGTCTTACAAAATATTATTAGATGTAATATTTTATATAAGACTATCCCAGCTAAATAAAATTGCTCAATATACTAGATAGAGCAAATAAGTCATAATTTAGGAATTTAAAATTTCTGATTTGAAAAAGTTAAATTTCAAATATAGAAACTTTATTGTATGCAAGACAAAGAATACAGTATAGCAAAATATATCTCCTTATCCCATGAGTTTTCGATGTTTATATATCTACTCGGAGGAAAAATATTAGCAAATATTATAAAAGGTTTGCACCTGATTTGCTAAAGGTAATAAGCATAAAAAATTAAATGAAATGTTTTTAAAGTGTTTAAATCATGTAAACATTTCATGATTTAAAAACTTTTAAAATATTTCATTTAATTTGCTATGTTTATTACCTTTAGCAAATCAGGTGCAAACCTTTTATAATATTTGCTGATATTTTTCCTCCGAGGAGATGTATAAACATCGAAAACTCATGGGTTAAGGAGATATATTTTGCTATACTATATTCTTTCTTTTGTATACAATAAAAATTCTATATTTGAAATTTAACTTTTTCAAATCATAAATTTAAAATTCCTAAATTATATATATATATATATATATATATATATATATATATATATATATATATATATATTAGTGATGTGACGATTCCAAAATATTTTCTGATTCCGATACAATTACCGATTCCATTCTAAATTTCCGATTCCGATACGATTCCCGATTCCGACTACGATCTTTTTAAAATTTATAAATATGTCATTAGAGATTAGTTGTATTTTGGAAATTTTCAAATTATTACATAAGTCGCGCTAAATTCCACGTATATTTTTTCTGAAATGTTTTCCTTGTAATTGATTGAAAATTGTAAGACAGCAAAAGATTTATTTTGATTTAATACAAAGCCAGATTGTATCAGTTCGTCGTTAGTGTACAACATGCTACATGCTACTTGAAAGTTTTCATAAACAGTTGAAAATAGTCGACGATCGGACGGCAAAATAAGAAAACCATGTAAGAACAAAATATTTAACAACGCCCCCTCCCATTTTTACGAACGAATTTCTAAATAATAATGTTACTATTTCGAAAACCATTTTATCATAGAGAGGGTGTGTGCTTTTACCTCCTCTCTATGAATGAAGTAAAAATTTAATTGTAGTTATAAAAAAATGGTGGGTTATTAAATTAATTTGCTTTACTGCAAAAAAAAATCGAGATGCAAATACTACTACTACTACTACTAATAATAATAATAATAATAATAGTAATAATTATTATTATTATTATTATTATCATCATCATCATCATCATCATTATTATTATTATTAGTAGTAGTAGTAGTAGTAGTAGTAGTAGTAGTAGTAGTAGTATCACCATCATCATCATCATCATCATCATCATTATTATTATTATTATTATTATTATTATTATTATTATTATAACTATTATTATTATATATAATTATTATTATTATTATTATTATTATTATAACTATTATTATTATTATATATAATAATAACTCCGTTTTAAAGACGATTGATTATTATTATTATTAGTAGTAGTAGTATAATAATAATAATAATAATAATAATAATAATAATAATAATAATAATAATAATAATAATAATAATAATAATAGATTAACACTCTCAGCTTAATCCCCATTCCAAAATGAAATGTTACTTGGATAGTGAAACCCTTTAAAAAAACCTTGACGGAAGGAAAAGCAATCATTTTAGTATTTAGAGTGGGAGCTCAGTTTAGAATATAAATTTAACATAAAATAATCATCATTTCTGGGCCATTCTAATTTTTTTATGGATGTTAGCTAAAATTGTTTCCCACTAACTTAAATTTAATTGACAATATCGCAAAACCACGCGTAATCGCTTAAAAAAGTAGACATCCTTCAAATAAACGGACATAATTTATCTCTAATAGAAAAAATATTTTGTTTTTGGTTAACTGCCCTAACACACTAGAATGTTTCGGAAAAAGACGATTGATTTACGTTAAATTTATGTCTGTAACTGATCTTGTACTTTAAATTCCTAAATAAATCGTTTTATATTTATTATATATGAGTATTATTGTTTATAGGAAATGTTTTATTTAATACTTAGCAGTTACATGTAAAACGCCACGTGTAAATAATGTATTCTCATGAAATTATTGGTGTTTTTCTTCCATGTTCATAATTCGCCAATCGCAATAACTTTTTGTTGCGAAAAGAAAAATTCGATTCGCCATTGTTTAGGCTATTGCATGTAAACAATCTGAAAAGCAGTTTCGCGTATAAATTTAACGTAAAATGATCACCTCTTTGAAACCAGAGAGTGTTTTCAGAAGAGGTAATGGATTTTGTTAATTTTTAATTTTGGCAATGTTTATGTTCCTGGTCAAACTGTAGTATGAAATATTTCATTGTCCAAAGTCATAAAAGACACGACCCTTCCTACTACTGACCTTAAGTCCGGGTGGTAATACGAAAAATAAAACGATTACTTGTGGTTTTGTGATTTTGCTGATTGGGATTTCGATCAGTGGTAAAAAATCTAGTTAACTGATTTAAAACAATTAGAAAGGCCCGGGAACGGGTGATCAGTTTACGTTAAATTTATGAATTTAGGAAAGTTGAGCAACGGAAAAAGGGCAACGGAAAAACCGACCATTTGGAAAAAGCGCAAATTATTGAATAAATATCGATTAAAAATAAATTTTAGAACAGTTCTTGTGGGAGATATTGGTTTACGAAGAGGGTCTCCATCCTTCACTCCAATTAAAAATTGTTTTGTGTTCTTGAACTCGAGAATTTTTCTGTTGAACTCGAGAATCTGCACAGAATTTCGGTCGGAGGTTACCTCGATCGAAACGGTAAATAAATGTAGAATCTGTTCTGGGGCTACACTTCACCTATTCTGTCCTCGTTCAATGAAGGAGAAATCCTTCTAGACTGAGGCAATTTTAATTTTTTGTTCCTACCCAGAGTGCCCCTTTTTCGGAGCTAGATATTCTCTACATAAAAACGACCTTATGTCTAACTTTACCCTCTAGGGGAGGCAAGTAAATAGGAACACTCAACATGAGAACAGTAGTACGAAGAATGTTCATACCTCATAAGAATCGCAACGTCTTTTCAATTAAAAAGAGAAAGTAAGGAGACGAAAAGGTCAATAATTGTATTTAGGAGACAGTTTGATCTGCTAGTAGCTAAAAGCAAAATCTAAATTGTCTCAAATGTTCAAATTCCCTATATATCAATGTTCAAGTAAGTAGACCAAAAAATTATAGAGGAGCTTGGTAGAGACTTCTCGCACACAAATAGACAAGGCTATATATACAATTATTGACCTTTTCGTCTCCTTACTTTCTCTTTTTAACTGAAAAGACGTTGCGATTTTATCGTTAGTTTCAGTGCTCGACTGAGCTTCAATCAACGGTCTCCCCTGCGAAAAAAATCACAACAAATACGTCGTCTAGCTATAACAACTGTCAATAATTTCCCTTACTCTCTATCAGTGTGTAAAACTAAACGAAAATTCCATGAGCAAAGTTTCTTTCTTAAAACGGTCTGTCTGTGGGCCAAAATACAGTGGGGCTGCTTGTTTTCAAGTGTAATGTAAACAAGTTCTTGTTTACCTGCCGTTTTTAATAATCATGCTTTAACTGTTCCACCATTACGGATAATGATCGTGTTGTCTCTGTCTACCCGAAACTCATTGACCGTTATCCTCGAGTGGTATTAGAGCATTAATAAGCAGTGACCCCCTACTTTAGTAAAGAAAAAAGGGTTCATTGGATCAGTCGGTTTTAGTGTATTCGCATTCTCATTCATGTCCTAGCTAATCTTTTTCAAGCTGTGGTGGCATTCCATATCATCAAACAAGTAATAATATATTACGTTTGTGAATTTTTGAGATGAGAATTTGTATTATTTGGATTTTGTGGATTATTGTATAAGCCATTTTTTTTTTTTTTTTGATAACTTTTTTCCTTGTTGTCTGGAGTATGACTTTCGTGCTGTGCAGTTCTAGAAAGTTCACATTTCCAAGCTTCGGTTTTTTCCTTTAAGAATAGATTGGTCTAGAGTTGTAAGCCATGTTTACTTTCAGAACAGTTTTCGATAGTCAGATGTTCTATACAAGTCCTGGAGGTGACTGGTTCTCAGTAGACATAACAAAAGATTCTTCACGTGTTGACACGAAAAAAACACATGTGAAGTTGCTACAGAAAAAGATTTAATTTTTATGGAGCAATTCTGGTTTCTGATTAGTTGATAGCGGAACGTAAATTAATTTGATTCGTTGATTTCTAGCAGCATCGTTTATAAACAGAATCTCCCGACTGTGCGGGACCACACTCCATTATAGCTAAAAAAATATTGCAACAATTAGTTTACTGCTAATCGCCTGAGGTTTCCCTGCCGGCGAATCCCGACTTTGAAATCCATCCATGTTTTGGGAGCCAGATTTCTCTTCCTCTAGGACGCTGGCTCTTCAAATACCAATTTCCGACCCTTGTGTCACATCATTCCATCGCGGGTGAGAGATATATTCCAAGGCGTACATTTTTAATGACTCCGGATGGCAGGGTATCTTCTTGTGAGATACAGTCATGCTGTATTTGATTTCCAGAGATATGTTAAGTTATGAGAAGATTATTGTCACGAAACAATCAACTATCCGCATGACTCTTAACTGGAGTATGTACTCCAACAAGTAAAATGTATACGACAATACTATCTGACCATTTGACATAATCGTTAGGATTTCAATCTTTACTCGAATTATACCAAAAACTAAAACGAATGGCACTTTATGACCGCTTGCTAAATACTCAGGATGATAGTCTTAGACTATAAATACCTACTACAAGAGTACCTGTACGTGGATTTTTTTCTTTTCTTTTTTTTTTTGTGACAAAAGTCGACCAATCTCTAACGACACCTCTTCTGAGTCGATGTTTGTTGACTAACAGTGGCAAGTGGAGGTCCAGGACGACTGGAAATAATTCCGGGATAAGCAGACAGAACATACAGCGACTAGTATTCCTAAATGGTCACTCATCTAGTACTAGTCAGACTCAACATTGCTTAACTTCCGTGATCTGACGAGAACCGGTGTGTGTCAACGCCGTATATATTTACTCAGTATGCTAAAGTACTGGTCAAGAGTTAGTGGAGAAATCCAAGGAACAAAATGTCGTCCTTCCCTGCATCTCTGTGCTGTATCAAATTAAATAGGAGTCTTCGAGTCGCCCTGAAAAACGGCTTGAATAAAAACAAAGACTCGAGTGAAACAAATGAAAAAGAAATATGAATGAGAAAAGAAACACGATTGAAGAAAAGCGAAAACAGGAAAAGTGAATATTGAAATAAAACGTAATATAATCTTCTCTGCTCTGATTTATTTTCCAATTTGTTCTCATTGAACCACCACCCATCATCATTTCTTCTTCAATAATGGTTCGTCATTTTGAAGTCTGACGTCAATTGGCCAACATCCTGATTGGCAAAAATCACGAAACACGTGATCACGAATAAAACTCTATTTCCTGTGTTGGATTAAACTCACCGCCATTTAAAATGGACGCTGATTCGAGTCCGGTGGATAACACGAAAAGGATGAGACAAATCTCGGTAAGAGAAATGAATAAAGTCAAAACTAAACTCGAGATAGAAAGAAAGGAAAAAGGGGTAGACATACAGATAGGCAGAATATATATATATATATATATATATATATATATATATATATATATATATGGGTTTGTATTACTGTACACATAGATTCGAAACAGTTGTCAAAAATATATATAACAATATATATTTATATATATATCTGTGTGTGTCGATTTTTTTTTTTTTTTTTTTTTTTTTTGTTATTATTGATTTTTTTTAACAATAATATGGTTATTAACGTCTCCAACCTGGGAGATCTAGGAAAATAATCATAAAATCACCCACATTTTTGGACGTGAACAAATAAACACATAATATTTATTCATTTATTATTTTGCTCATATAACTTTCGAGCTACACTGACGATCGCTAGAACCGTGAAAAACGTGTTTGTATATCACTGTTGTATAAGTACAATAATAAATAAATAATATTTGTTTACGTCGAAAAAATTGGGCGATCTTTTAAAGGAGAAAATATTTTCCTAGATCTCCAAGGTTGGATACGCTAATAACCCTATTATCGTTTTAAAAAATCGATAAAAAATCGACTCAGTTTAAATACGATCAAAATAAAACGTAAAATCGTCTAGGACTTCCTGACGTAACAGTTAACGATCTTGACCAAAGTACATATGGTCTGAGGTTCGAATCATAGCCAAACTACGTTGACATTTGTACATATAGTGTCCCGCAAGAGCTGGCCTGCGGGACACTATATATACAAACGTAGGCAAATTTGGGCATAATTTATTAATTTGAAAATATATGTTCTTTTTAACCAATTATCATAAAACTTAAACCATAGAATAGTATTAATCTCAAAGAGCCTGCAAATTCTCATATAGTTTCATTCCAGAAAACCGAAAATACGAGCATTCTAATATTCAAATTCATTCTAATATATATATATATATATATATATATATATATAACTACTTAATTTACTCACATAAAATTAATATACGAAAGTATAGATTTATGCGTAAACTTTAAGTATTTACTTCAAAAGTGCTCAATACGTAGTTAGAGCTAGTTAGTAATTTATAAAATATATATGGCGATTAAGCTACACTGAATATTCGGCGTTTCATCCACTCTATGACTCATCAGGCTTATGCGCATAAGCCTGAGGAGCCCTAGAGTGGATGAAAGGCCGAATATTCAGTGTAGCTTAATCGCCATATATATTTTATAAGTTACTATATATATATATATATATATATATATATATATATATATATATATATATATATATATATATATATATATATATATATACAAAACCTCTAATCTTGATGGAGCGGAGACTAAAACTTGCTGCTATGGTTTCAAATGATCTGAAATAACAGCAAGGGGAGACTTGATTCCAAATATTTCTCATATGTTATATCCCCCTCTTTTGAAAATAAGGTACGATTATGAATATCTCCAGCATAAAATAATCTTTATACACTGTGAAATTTACTTTATGTATGAAAACCAAAGAGGGGAGATACAACATATGATAAATCAAGGCGAGAGGGTTTGAGGAAATATCAGATATTTTGTAATTCATGTGCAAAACTAGGAAAAAAAATGACTATGATTGAAACCTTGTATGGCTGTTAAAAAGAACATGAAAAATAGGCTCTAGATGATGGATGATCCTCTTACTGTGCGACCTTAAAGGCATATGTTACATAGCCCACCACACAGTCCATGTCATTCCCTTTGCAACGAGCATTCATTTGTTAAATTCTGATCAATAGTCGCTGAGATGTGGATTTTATAAAATTGCCAAAAAAAGGTTATATCTTCCCTCTTTAGTTTCCATACATAAAGTAAATTTCACAGTGTACAACGATTATTTGATATTGGAGATATTCATAATCCTACTCTATTTCTAAGTGCGTTAATTTATCAAGTTTTGATATGCAAGTGTCGTTATCTCAAATGGTAATGAATGCCGCTAGAGAAATAAATATTAGGTACAATATAATAATAAATAGAGAATTGGCTCTATGATAAGAAATAAATATAAATAAGAAATCTGCATAAATTAATATATTTTAAAGCGTAGTTCACGACCGAGAAATTCCGGATGGTCTGCTCTGTCAACGCGACGGTTGTAGGTTCGATCCACGGCTGGGGAAAGGTGTATGCCTAGCCGCACTGGTGAGTTGTGATACAACGAAACAGTACTGTAAGTGGATGACAAATATATATATATATATATATATATATATATATATATATATATATATATATATATATATATATATAGTACGTTGTGAATATATATAGAGAAATTTTAGCTATACAGAATATTTCGCGTTTCATTCTCGTGAGAATTCGCCAGCCTTATGCATAAGCCTGACGAATTCTCACGAGGTTGAAACGCGGAATATTCTATGTAGCTTAAATTGCCATATATATTTTTATAACTTACTACCAAGCTCTACCAATGTAAGGAGCACTGTTGAAATAAATACTGAAAATTTAAGCATAAAATTATATCTTATATTAATTCATGTGTTTAAATGCAACACACACACACACACACACACACACACACACACACACACATATATATATATATATATATATATATATATATATATATATATATATATATATATAGAGAGAGAGAGAGAGAGAGAGAGAGAGGTATAAAGATAAGTATAGTAAAACAATTTGACTTACATAGTATTCTAACTAGGTAAATTAGTCAACACAAAATTACATAGATGAACGGTGAAGTTAATCAGATGCTAATAAATACGAAAGGTATCAAATTCAGGTCTATGGTTAGAACTCTGCGACAACCAGAGCAATTATTACAAAATAATAACATATTCATCATAGAAGTTGATATAAGGAATTTTACTGCTAAGATCATTGAGCGATAGAGATCAGTATGGAAAACAGCTTTATTGGTGAGAGTATACTACATAACGAATTTTCAGTTAGCGAACACATTGTTCTCAAGATCAGTACTAAAAACGCATTTGTTGGAGAAAAGTTTATAAATATCTAGTGGCAAAACCCGTTGCTACACTGAATACAGTGTCACTTGAGAAAAGTATACCACGTAGCAGAGTTCCAGCCAGAAGCACAGTGTCCCCATTAACAGAAACCACATCTCCCTATTTTAAAATGATTTATTTAGCATGTTATGCTGTCGTCGTGTAAAACAATCAGTGATATTGGATTCATTTTTAACGCGAACGCAACTAACGTTTAGATATTACAGCCTGTTAAAGTCTGTCCGCAATCTTCACTTCGTAGAAACATTCCCTGTTAGCTTTATTTGTCGCACTTTTTTTTTTTTTTTTATTAGATTAGCAGGATTTTTTTATTCGCGGTTATTTTTATGAGGTTGTTTGTTTCTCTTTCCGCCTGATCTAAAAAGCTATCCTTTTAAAGACGCCTTTCGTTCCCTGCTTGCATTGTTGTCTATATTTACAAATTGTCTGTAGAGTTACTTATATAATTAACGAGACCTCGTTTTCGTTTCCCCGCAGAGTGGAAATCTCGCGTGAATTGCACATTCGACACGAACGTGCGTTTTACTTCATGAAGCTTTTGTATTCAACAACCCCCCCTTTGTTCCCATTTCCCAATTCCCATCGCTCTTTCTTCATCTTTCCCGCCCTCTCTCTCTCTCTCTCTCTTTTTCTCTCTCTTTCTTTCTCTCCCATTCTCTCTATTTCTCCCTCTTTTTCTCTCTTTTTCTCTCTCTCTTTTTCTTTCTCTCTCTCTCTTTCTTTCTCACTCTCTTACTCTCTCTTTCTCTCTCGTTTTACTTAATGAAGCTTTTGTATTCAACAACCTCCCCTCTTTCTTCCCATTTCCCAATTCCCATCGCTCTTTCTTCATCTTTCTCTCTCTCTCTCTCTCTCTCTTTCTCTTTCTTTCTTTCTCTCTTTCTCTCTCTCTTTCTTTCTTTCTCACTCTTTCTCTCTCTCTTTCTTTGTCTCTCTTTCTCTCTCTCCTTTCTCTCTATTTCTCTCTCTTTTTCTCTCTTTTTCTCTCTCTCTTTTTCTTTCTTTCTCTCTCTCTCTGTCTCTTTCTTTCTCGCTCTCTTACTCTCTTTCTCTCTCTTTCTCTCTCTCACTTATTCTCTGTGTTCCTCTTTCTTTTGTCCCTTTCCTATTCATCTTTTTTTTCTTTCTATTTAACTGTTTTCTTTCTTGCTTTTCATATCCCGTTTTATTCCCATTTACTTTCATCAATCTCTTTATTTTCAAAACCCTTTATCTATTCTTGAGAATATTATACACACACACACACGCACGCAGACATATATACATACACACACACACACATATATATATATATATATATATATATATATATATATATATATATATATATATATACATATATATACATATATATATATATATATATATATATATATTCAAGTAGAAATTATTAAATTCAACGGTGATATTTTGCTTTATGATTCCTTTTTTATTTTTTCAATTTTACGTATAATCTTTTTCATGTCAAAATAAAGAATATTAATGAAAGTTCCATAGTTGTCACGAGTGCTTTCGCTTCGACTGCGAATCATCTTCAGATGAAATCCATGGAGTTGAGTAGATGAAAGTGAATAGAAGCGAAAATGGAAAGTAGAAAAGTGAAAATAACATACACAAAAAATTGTATCGATTGATGGAAGGTTAAAAGTATATAAAAAATCGATTAAACTTATCCCGATAGGTAGAAGAGTAACTTATCTTGTCTTTATACACACACACACACACACACACACACACACACACACACACATATATATATATATATATATATATATATATATATACATATATATATATATATATATATATTAATTACATTTCCACCCCAAACAAGGCACATTGCCACTTTGGTGTAGAGGGCTACTATCAGGGGAAACATCTACTGGGGTACTATGTAGGGATTAGGGCAGCAAGATGTTGGTTCACGTTGCACTTGAACTTATGCATGTCAGTACAGTTGGGGAAGCAGTGACCTGGAATGGAATTCCAAAGTCTAGCGGTTCTGGGGAAGAAACTACTGGAGTAGAAAGATCTTTTACATCTAGGGATCTCTACAGTGTGGGGTGGGATTTTGCAGCTTGTCGGGTCTGTCGAGGGTGTTTACGTCGTGGGGTCACAAGTGCTTGCAGTTCTTCAGAGCATTCACCATTATAATACTTGTAGAACAGGCAGAGGGATGCAACGTTTCGACGATGGGACAGAGGCTGAAGCTTAGATGCCAGTTTAGGGCCTATCAGATTTGCGACTCTCTTTTGAACACTGTCAAGGAGCGAGAGACTAGTAGCCGATGCACCAGCCCAAATATGACAGCAATACTCCATACATGAGCGAATAGTGGCCTTATAGAGGCACAGGATACTTTCGGGTGTTAGAAGTTTTCTAGCACGGTAGAGAGAGCCCACCTTCCTCGCAGCGGCCCTGGCAATACCCTCGATGTAATTGTTCCAACTCATGTTTCCTGTGAACGTTAGGCCAAGGAACTTGAGAGACGTACTCTCAGATAAAGAGTCGTTCGCCATTGCTATAGGTGGTAGAGAAAGTTTCTTGTAATTATTGAATGAAACCAGTTTTGTCTTGGCGGCATTGAACGTGACCATCCATTTTTGTCCCCATTCAACTACTGATTGGAGGTCATCCTCTAGTGTTTCTGCCATTACTTTAGATATATGTTCATTTGTTTTCCTGTCGTGCCTGCTATAGAGTGTGGTGTCATCAGCATATATACCCATCTCAGAGGCAACTTTGTCGGGGAGGTCATTTATGAATATCAGGAACAGCAGAGGTCCAAGGATAGATCCCTGGGGCACTCCCGCATTTATATCATATTGTTTAGATGTACGACCGTCGAGGACAACCTGGATTTTTCTCTTATCTAAGAAGGATTTAATTATGTTAAGTATTCTACCAGTGATACCGTAAGATCTAATCTTCCTGAGGAGACCCTCATACCATACCCTGTCAAAAGCCTTAGATATATCTAGAGCTACCGCTCTGGCCTCTCCCGCTTTGTCCAGTGAATGGTATATGCGTTCAGAGATTACAGTGAGGATGTCTGCCGTGGAACGGGCTTGTCTAAATCCATATTGTTGGTCGGTCAGAAGTTTAGCATCTGTAAGGTGCTGGACTAGAGCATGGTTAATTAAGGTCTCAAATATTTTGGCAAAAAGTGGGAGGAGGCTAATAGGGCGATAATTTAATGGGTCAGTTCTTTCGCCAGAATTCTTGAATACTGGTACCACAGAAGCAGTTTTCCAACAGCCCGGAAAGCAAGCTTCATTAAGACATTTGTTGTAGAGTTTGGAGAGAACTGGAGCTACTTCGGCTGAGCACTTTTTTAATAGCACAGCTGGGATGAGGTCGGGTCCACATGCTTTTGAAGTGTCAAGGTTTTTTATGATAGCATGCACCTGAGTAGGGGTGATTATCAGATCGTCTAGCGTGGCGTCTGTCCGCATAGGAAATTGAGGTAGAGGGTGGTTTAGAGAGTCCAGTGTGGAGTTTGAGGCAAACCGACTGGCAAGCATGTTAGCCTTCTCGGTTGCTGAGCAAAGAAATATATATTCGGACAGATGGACATATATTGTAAAATAGCACGGAGCGTTTTTGCTTAATTTTTCCATTTTTCGAATGGTCATCCTTTTGTCTCGGTCAAATTTGTGTAGGAAATTTTCGTAGTCATTTTCGTGTATCTGTTTACTAAAGTAGCTTTCTTTAGCAGGTACTTTCAACTGATTTTCTATCTGTCGTCTGAATGTTGTTTTTTAATACTGTTTCGTTTAAAATCTGGATTCTTTTATATATTTCAGTTCAAATTACATTTAAATTACTTGAAATAATGAAGCGTCTCGTGTGTAAAAAAAAAAACGTTTTTACGTGTTAAGAACGTGGCTAAAATAAATGTGCAATGGTTTAAAAGTGTGATTTAAAAATGGTCTGGAATTTACAGTTTTTTTTTATAAATTTAAATTACAACATATGTATTAGATATACACATAGAACTTTATGTGCGCATATATATATATATATATATATATATATATATATATATATATATATATATATATATATTGAATAAAACGATTCATATTTGTGAATTGGAAAAACAAACAAAATCAACTCGCGTGTACGATCGTTTCGGAAACGATGTTCATTTTATTGAAATTGACAAGAAGTATCGACGATAATTCGACAAGGTTTTGTCCTTTAAACATAGTCTCCTCACCAGCAAAAATAGGGGGGGGGTTAAAGAAACCAAAATAAAACTAGCACTTTTGTCGTGAGTAAGGCAGATATTCCTTATTGATCTCCATTATAAAATTTGTTTTAAGTTCAGTTAATCAATCTTTTGGCATGCTGTTATATCTTGTCTCCGAATGGTTGAAATAATTACTCTGCTCTTTAGACTCCAGGTCTAATCCCCCTCTCTCTCTCTCTCTCTCTATATATATATATATATATATATATATATATATATATATATATATATATACATATATATATATATATATATGTATATATATATATATATATATATATATATATATATATATATATATATATATATATATATATATATATTAGATGGTTACGTACTCAGGCATTTTAACATGTTATTACTGTTTTCAAATTTTACATTGTTAATTTCTGGCTATTTAGCTCTTATATACAGTGCTTCTAGTATTTTTAATCTTTTTACATTTGGATCTATATGAATATATGGTGTCCGGAAAACTTGTACCTGGAAAACTCGTCCCTTTTGCTAGGTAGGAAAACTGGTTCCTTATTGAATAAATATCGATTGAAAACACATTTTATGACCGTTTAACAGTAAACCTAGCAAAAAGGGGCGCGTTTTCCGGGTAGTTTTCCTAAATTCAATATATATATATATATATATATATATATATATATATATATATATATATATATATATATATATATATGTGTGTGTGTGTGTGTGTGTGTGTGTGTGTGTGTGTGTGTGTGTGTGTGTGTGTGTGTGTGTTAATTTTTGAAATATTTTAATTTCAATATATATCGTTTTCATTTAACGGGTTGAGACTGTTATGATAAAAACTGAATCACCGTTAATTTCTAGTAAAGCTCAATGTATCTGTTTTATCGGAGCAGAGCATGTATAGAACAAAACTTGTTGAAATTCAAAAACTTACATTTTTTCTTTCTTATAACTCTTCTTTATTTCATCCTGGATCCCTTCATTACAGCTGTTTCGTTAATGGGATGGCAATTTTATGATCTATGTTTTCATACAAATCTTCTTTCTTACCAACTCGTCAGATGTGATTTCTATTTGATGTTACAAACAAAATATAATTTTGTACATGATAAACCTGGTGCGTTCATTTAGGGAAAAGGAATTCCGTCTCAACGTTGTGCAATATATATATATATATATATATATATATATATATATATATATATATATATATATATATATATATATATATATAAAGAAAGAAAAAGATGTAACTGTTTTAGTCGACGGCACGATATAGTAATTTGATTTTGGAATAATTCATTTTAAATTGAGTTACGTAAAAATGAGTTTACTTCAGCATCATCAAATTAATCACAAATCACCATCTCATCGAACCATCTCATTTTTCAAATACGTGGAAGATAATAACGTGCGCATGAGCACGATGTGTCTGACTCTATTATTATAATAGATAATAGACTGAGATAATTGAACAGACTGACCCTTCATCTCCCACGAATTCAGCCTGTCACTTGACCCACCCATTTGTCTTCCAAAAATATTGTGGTTGCCCTTTGGAGGCAAATACTGGTTGTGCGAATTCGTCGCTAAACATATTATCTCAGCGTAAATGTTTTCCTCGCTGACAAGCCACAAAACTGTTTGGATAATCAATAATAACATTTAGACTTTCTCCGAACAGATTTGCTTTTTTCTTTGTCGGTTTTATTTGGTTTTCTTTTTTTTCTTTTTCTTTCTTTTATTTATTTATTTATTTATTTTTTTTTTTTGTATATTTTTTTTCTCTCGTTTTACCTTTAGCATTGTTTGGTATTTATTTTTCGACATTTAAAAGATCTTGGTCGAAGCCCAACACCACTTTTATTGCGATCAACACGTACAAAAATACAGACCCATACATGTACAAGGCGACACAATAGAGTGTGCAGATATCTCCACCGGAAAATCTGTACAATGCTGAATATCAGCAAGTCGTATAAAAAGGAACAGTCGGAAATAACTCATACACCATCCATTATGCCTATGAAATTCCTATAGCTACGTACCGAGAAAACGCCTGATATAGTGATATGCGATTAGACGGAAGAAAGTAGCAACCCTAGTTGAAGTGAGTATTCCTAATGATGCCAGCTTTATCAGAGCTGATAGAGAGTAAATAACGAAATAACAAGGTTTCATGTACAATATGAAAATAAACAAGAATCATAAGATTGCCATCATTCCAGTAATTACAGGAGTAGCCGCACCCATGAAAAAGAATTTCAAAAACTACCCGTTTAATATACCCGGTGAATCAAGTGCAAGAGACACACAAACAATTGCACTCAAAGGAACGATTACAATCTTTAAAAGATCTCTCGATCGGAGTGATTGAAATCCGGTAGAATGCCCCATCCTCATGAAAAATAAAATAATAAGAAAATTAAAGTAAGAGTCCTTTTTTTTACTCTTTCTTACTTCTCCCGTACTTAATTTGCTTTGCTTTATTAATATTTTATAAAAAAATTTTCTAAATAGTTTTTGGAATATTTGAAACTTTTTGTTTTAATTTTCGGAAATTAACAAATTTTTGAAATCTCCTTACCCTTTTATATATATATATATATATATATATATATATATATATATATATATATATATATATATATATATATATATATATATATATATATATATATACAGGGTGGCCGAAAAGTCCCAGGACACTCTATTTTAAATATTTTTATGCTGTTAAATATGATTGATTTTAATATTCTAATGTTGTTAAAACAATTTATTTCATTTATTTTTTCAGGTTATGACTGACATCAGTGTATTTACTGTTGAGGAGCGCTTAATTGCTGCTGTTTGGGTTCACGACCGCATCAGGAATGACATGACTATGGAAGATGTTCGAAGTGCTTTCACAGAAAGATTTGGAAAGCCCGCGCCATCAAAAAGTAATCTGTATCTGTGGGAGAAGAAATTTTTGAAACAGGTAGAGTTCTGGATCAGGCAAGAAGTGGCAGGCCTGAAACACGAAAGGAGACGTGTGCTGGTGTTCAAGAATCACTGCAACAGTCTCCCAAGAAATCCACCAGAAAACGTTCTGCTGAACTTGGAATACCAAGGGCTACCATGATGGATCATATGAAAAAGGACTTGGATGTCGGTAAATCAGTTTTGTTGAATATATATGTTTTCTGTGTGTTTCATTTAAAAATACTGTGTTTTATTAAAAATACATGTATAGTGTCCTGGGACTTTTCGGCCACCCTGTATATATATATATATATATATATATATATATATATATATATATATATATAAATTCCACAGCCAAAGAACGTCGCAGCCCACAAGAACCATGACAGTCAAAGAACCGGAAGTCCAAGACTCGAGTTTCGCCCTATTTGGGCTCATCAGTTAGACACATCCGAACTCAGGATTGGAAACCCGAGCCTATTGCATGCAAGGCAAGCACTCTACCAACTGAGCAAACGCCCTGCACACAAGAATTTCTATTAACCAACACAGATCAAGCAAACCGCGCCGAAATCCGACTGTGAAATGAACCTACTTCTTCTTAACAAGGGCAAAACTCGAGACTTCTGGTTCTTTGACGGTCATAGCTCTTGTGGGCTGCGACGTGGTTTGGTTGTGGTATTTATTATATACAATCTCTCACATTCTGAAAATCATATATATATATATATATATATATATATATATATATATATATATATATATATTTAATTAGAAAAATGCGAGCATGAAAGGTAATATGATTAATCTTAATCACGGAAAAGTAAAGGACTAGTTGTTAAAACTGGAAAAGAAAAGAATAAGATAAATTTAAAACTTAAAATATTGCAGCCTTAAGAATTGATTATATAATGTTATGAATTGAATTTTTTTTAAATTCTGAATGCTGCAATATTTTAAGTTATAAATTTATTATATTTTTTTTTTCAGAATATCTTGTCCTTTCTTTTCCAGTTTTAACAACTAGTCCTTTACTTTTCCATATTCAAGCTTAATCATATTACTTTTCATGATCCCATTTTTCTATTGTAATCCGTGAGTTTTCCAGGCTTCAAATAAATTCATTTGTTCCTTGTTTAATTTCAGTCATAAACACATATGTAATAACAATTTACGTCACTCGTCTGCTTTCAATAAAATCCACCTCAATTATCTCTCTTTCATGCTTTGATTCTCTGTGTTACTCTTGTTATTTCTCTTTTCGAATTAATAGCAATTGTAGTCGCTGAAGCGACGTGGTTGTTATGGAAACCAGTCGTAAAAAGCGTCGCTCACCTCCTTACATATTTTTACGATTTTGAACACAAGAAAATTCATCAGAACTTTTGTTTTACAGAACGAAAATTGAAATTTTTTTTCACAATATAGCTGAGAATGTGATCTATAAACTGTAATAAGTGTTTCAAATTTAGTCGAAAAATGAGTGAGCGGTGAAGCTTTAAAGCACTTCTAAATGACTGAAACTACTGCGTTTGAGTTATATATATACATATATATATATATATATATATATATATATATATATATATATATATATATATACTGTTATCCACAAACACACACACATATATAGTTGCCCGTCTAGCCGCACTGATGAGCTGTGAAACAGCGAAACAGTACTGTATGACTATATATATATATATATATATATATATATATATACCATCATCCGCATACATTACTGTTTCACAGTACTGCATCACAGTTCATCAGTGCGGCTAGACCAGTACTCATCGCTAGCCAGAGATTGAACCTAAAACCATGTAGTTGACAGTCGTCAGTTCTAACCTCTGGCTCATGAGATCTGTGCCCGCAAACGATCTCCTCAAATGTCTATTTAAATAGACACTCGCCTACTGCTTTTAGAGACAATGATATGAGGTTCTTTGCGGGTACCAATCACATGGGCCGGATGTTAGAACTGGCGACTGATGATTATATGTTCAATCAAACTAGGGGTGGAGGCTGATCAAGCCGCACTGATAGTACTTCATGTGAATGACGATATATATATATATATATATATATATATATATATATATATATATATATATACGAGGAGTGTGCAATAAGTAATGCCCCTGAACCACTTCAAGTTGTCTGATCTAGCTGAAATTTTGCATGTGCAATGATTTATATCTCTACGGTTTATTTGGCTGAACTAATTGTGGTTTCTGTTTTACAGGTGTTTGAAATGGAGCCTGTTGAATGTCGAGCAGTGATACTATTTTTGTATTTGAACGGACGCACACCACAGGAGACTTTTGATGAAATGAAAGAAACTTATGGTGATAATGCCCCATCATATCACCTTGTAAAACGCTGGCATCGTGAATTCAAACATGGCCGGAAGTCTGTGGAAACAGCTCCCAGACCTGGTCGCCCCCCCTTCTGCCATTGATGAGGCATCTGTTCGTCAAGTTGAAGCTGCAATCTTGGAAGATCGGCGCATTACTATTCGCCAAACAGCACAAGATGTCAAGATTAGTACAGGGTCTGTGGAAACTATCATTCATGACCATTTGCATATGCATAAGGTGTCTGGCAGATGGATTCCCAGGTTGCTCACACCATTCCAGAAGCGAGAACGCGTCGAGTGCTCGAGGATGAATTTGGAGATGTGCCAAGAAGATGAGTCAAAGTTTTTTCAAAAGACTGATTACACATGATGAAACCTGGGTCCAGCACTATGATCCGGAGACGAAAGCCCAGTCAATGCAGTGGAAGCACTTGAACTCACCACCTCCAAAAAAGGCAAGGGTGCAGCCCTCCGCTGGCAAGGTCATGCTCACAGTCTTCTGGGACCAGGACGGAGTAGTGATGACAGATTTCCTGGCAAAGGATACCACAATTACAGGAGCCTATTATGCTTCACTTTTGAGGAAATTAAGGGAAGCTGTCAAAATCAAGAGGCGGGGCAAGATCAGCAAAGGTACCCTCCTCCTGCAGGACAACACTCCGGTCCACAACTCGCATGTTGACAGATCAGAAGCACGGGCGTGTTGTTATGAAATCCTGTCCCATCCTCCCTACTCTCCTGACCTTGCACCCTCTTACTTTCACCTCTTCCCAGCCATGAAGTTGTTTTTGAAAGGAAAGCGTTTCCCAGATGATGCAGCCTTGATTTCTGAAGTCACGTCGTGATTGGAGGACCAACATGGGGTGTTCTACAAAAACGGTCTCCAGAGCTGCATCAAACGATGGGAGAAATGCATAACTGTGGGTGGTTCCTGTGTAGAGAAAGACTAATAACTGTGCCAATTTTCGTTGCTCTACTGCTATGGGAAGTGGGTCAGGGGCATTACATTGCACGCCCCCCCAGTGTATGTAAGTATTTAATTATTATAGTAAAAAAAAATAATTATGACAGTCCCTTTAAGAAATTCGTTTCTTATCGTTGAGCACTTTCAGTTGAATTAAAGTCGGTAAATTTAGCTCTTATACATAGATCATCGTATAACGATTAGATCACTGTCTGGCTGACGCAAATGAACATTTAAAATTAAAATGTTTAAATTCAACGTTATTTCACGAGATTAATGGTAGCCGAATGGATTAGGTCTTCGCTGATCGAGCCAGAGATGTCTCGTGTTGCGGGGTTCAAATTGTTCGACTGGTATTAATCGTGACACCCTGCACTGAAGATTCCCGAAAAGATGAAACACTAGTGTCTGTACGTATTTAATTATTATAGTAAAAAAAATAATTATGGTCAAAATCATAAGACCACTTAAGAAAGTAAGCATTTACGCATATTATCGAATTTTTTATCAAACAAATGGTTGAAACCATTGCCAAAAGGAAAAATATGATGGAAAAAAAATGAAATCTGCTTCATTCGAAACCTTAACCCTGATCTAATAATTATTTTTTAAAAAACAAACATTTTCACCCGGTCAAAATGATAAGACCACTGATAATTTATCTAACAAAAGGCAATTAGAAATTACTAAAAAAGGGTCTCAGTATTTAATATAGCCTCCATTATTACGAATTACTTCAAAAATTCTCTTCGGCATGCTTGCGACAGAGTTTTTTATCAGTTGCGAAGGAATTGTATGCCGTGTACTAAAAACTGAATCAGAAAGTTCCTTTATTGAATCATACTGGGTTCCATCCTTGAACACGTCTTTTGCCATCCATCCCCAAAGATTTTCAATGGGATTGAGGTCCGGAGAACATGTTGGATGATCTAACAATTCTATATTATTTGAAGAAAAGTATTCTTGTGCTTGTCGAGAAGTGTGTATCGCAGCGTTGTCTTGCTGGAAAATCCAATTTCTTCCACACAGATGTGGACCTTCAGTCCTGATAGAAGCATTTTCAAGCATTGAGATGTACTTCAATGATGTTTGCCGGCCTTTCACTACTTGCAACTCTAGAGTCGCAGCTGACGAGAAAGCATCCCAGATGATTAAAGACCCTCCTCCACTATGCAGAGTTGAAAAAGTCTCTTTGGGCAAATTTTTATCATGCCAATAGTGTTTCATTCCATCTGGACCATCTAGATTAAACTTTTTCTCATTGGAGAAAATTACATTTTCCTACTTCTCTTCATCCCAAGTCTGGTATTTGGCGGCATATTTAAGTCAGTGTTGTGCTGTTCAAGAAGACGTGGTTTCTGCAGTCGCTGTAAATGATTGAAACCCTTCATTTTCAAAATGCCTTCTGATGGTTTTAGGACTACATTCTGCTGCTGTTTGGCTTTTCAATCGACTTGAGCTCATACTGGAGTTTTTTTTTTAACTTCTTCTGATACGGCGATCCAGTGATGGGGTTATTTGGGGGGGGGGAGGTCGACCTAGACTCTTTTTGTGCCCATATTGATCTGGATTTCTTAAAATATTTCTGATGACCGCTTTGCTACGATTCACTTTGTTTGCAATAAATCTATGGGAGAGTCCACCCCTATTAAGCTCAAAGATCCTTCCTCTCTCAAACTCTGATAATGGTTTTCCCTTTTGCCATTTATAATTTAGTAAGATGTTTTTTATCCACTAACAAGTTGCTTTCAGTAACATAGAAAGCTTTTCGTATTCATTCTTTCAAAACTAGCCGATTTTTATTAAAGTGGTCTTTTTGACCAGGTGAAAATGTTTGTTTTTTAAAAAATAATTATTAGATCAGGGTTAAGGTTTCGAATGAAGCAGATTTCATTTTTTTCCATCATATTGTCCTTCTTGGCAGTGATTTCAACCATTTGTTTAATTAAAAATTCGATAATATGCGTAAACGCTTACTTTCTTAAGTGGTCTTATGATTTTGACCAGGATTATATATATATATATATATATATATATATATATATATATATATATATATTGATCTTTTGGACTCCTGTTATATTGAATCTGTTTTCCACAACGTTTCGGTCGATGTAACCTCCTACTTTTTTTCAGGTGTATCTTATCAAACTCGGGGATATATTTCGAAATTCTTTGCACATCCCGTGTTCGACAGAAATATTTCCGAGCCCGACAAAATAAACCTGAAGAAGGTCGGAAGTTACATCGATCGAAAGGTTGCTAAAACGACATACAAGATAAGAACTGTAGTCGAAAAAATCCAAATAATATCATTAATCAATGTGTGTGTGTGTGTGTGTGTGTGTGTGTGTGTGTGTGTGTGTGTGTGTGTGTGTGTGTGTGTGTGTGTGTGATGCGCACCTTCAGCGCTAGCTGAAATGTTTGCAGGGATCTGCCCATGCATAAATGCGAAAGCAGGCCTGTCATAGTCAGCCATGCTGGGAGATCCAGAAGAAACATTATGGAAAAAAAAAAAAACATGTTTAGATAGCGAAAACAACGAGTTGAGAAACAAGTGATCTGTCCAATTGAAGGTTCTTCTAAAGTTCAATATACGCTTCGAGCAATCGTTTGACATTACTGCATTATCAACTACACTGTTCAGAAAAGACACAATATTGTTTTTGTGGCTTTTTTTAATGGATGACATCTGACTTGTTTTGATTCTCGTGTTTATACTCCTAGTGACGCACGTCTTAATATCTTCTATACTATATTTTGGACTCTTTCTCTCTGACAGTTTATATGTGTGCATACCCTGTTCTTTCTCCTTTCTCTCTCTCTCTCTCTCTCTCTCTCTCTCTCTCTCTCTCTTCTCTGTCTCTCTCCCGTCTCTTTCTCACCGTCTTTCTCTCCCTCGTCTCTTTCTCCCCTGTCTCTTACTCCCCCGTCTCTCTCTTTCTCTTTCTCTCTCTACCCCGTCTTTCTCTTTTCCCGTCTTTATCTCCCTTTTCCCTCTTCCCCAGCTTTCACACCCGTCCTTCTCTCTCTCTCTCTCTCTCTCTCTCTCTCTCTCTCTCTCTCTCTCTCACGTTTCTCTTTCTTTACCCCGCCTTTCTACCCCTTCTCTCTCTCTCTCTCTCTCTCTCTCTCTCTCTCTCTCTCTCTCTCTCTCTCTCTCTCTCTAACCTTTAATTTCATTCAAATTGGATTCATTTACCACGATTACCGTCCATACCGTTGGGGAGCGCCTCTGCCCACCATACTGATGAACATAAATGAACTACAGTTCACTCTTTTCGTGTTCCAGATACACTCAAAATAGTTTTGTGTGGTTATAACGCGGTTCTGCTCTGATGGCTTTTCTTCGGACAGGGCTGTTCTTTGGACATTGAAGATTACATACTGTTTAGTAGCTACTGTTATCGGCAAAACTAGGAAATAGGAAGTTTTTCACAAAGGAATGCAAAAGAAAACCAAAATAGGATTGATGAAACTTGTGATTTTGGGTTGGACGGGGTCGTCTGTCCTTTCCACAACCGAGTCGAGGAAAGTGACTTCAGACCTGGATAAAAAATAAAATGACTTTCATTTATCTCCTTCCTCCCACCCCTCTCTCTCTCTCTCTCTCTCTCTCTCTCTCTCTCTCTCTCTCTCTCTCTCTCTCTCTCTCTCTCCTTGGACGGAGTTGTCTGGCCTTTCAGCAATCGAGTCAGGTAAGGTGATGTCAGACCTGGATGAAAAATAAAATGACTTTCGTTTATCTCCTCCCCCTACCACCCACCCACCTCTCTCTCTCTCTTTCTCTCTCTCTCTTTCTCTTTTTATCTCTTTCTCTTTGGACTCGTTTACCACCATTAATGTCCATATCGTTGTGAAACGCCCCTGTCACCATTCTGATGTACGTAAAAGAACTACGTTTCACTTATTTAGTTCTCCGGATAACTTGAATAAACAAGTGAACTGTTTAAAAAAAAAGATATTTTTCTTTGAAGCTATATTTTTCAGGTACCTAGTACGTGTGCTTCAAATCCAATATGGTGGATTGGGTAAACAAATTACTGCTAGACGATCATCACCAGCGACATGATCAACTTACGCCATCAAACAAGAAACAAGTTTGTTCTTTTGTCCTTACATTCCATGAGCGATGTTTCTCACAAAGTGGAAAGATTTTATGTTTTCTGAACTAGAATCTATCAGCCTAATATTTATCTTCGGTTAGTTTTTTACGTTGAAGTAGAATTTTTTAGATTCTTATCGAAGTGGCTTCAAGTTTATTCTGGAACGATTTCTATTTAAAAAAAAAAGAAAAAGTAAGTCACGGCATATGATCGACTTGGATTGACGACTCTTGACCTATGTAAGACCACGTGTTGACGATTAAATAATTCAGGACTTTCTTTTGGCTGATCTGAATAGAATTTACCTTGTTGGACAACAAACACCAACACACAACACACAAAACATGCACAAATGCACAATCGTTCTTAATCATGATACATATATATTTGTTTTTATTCATCAATAATTATCGCTTAAGAGCAATAAAAGAAAGAGGCACTTCATTTTTTTCTTGCTAATAATTTAAAACCTTACTTTATCTTTCTACACCTATTCATTTTTAATAGTTTTCTGTTCTCAGATGTCCTCCAACTTATATATATATATATATATGCGTGTATATATATATATATATATATATATATATATATATATATGTGTGTGTGTGTGTGTGTGTGTGTGTACATCTTATATATATATAATAATATATTGCCGGGTCGTAATGTAAGCTTTAATATGATATTTGGATTAATGTCGATTTGGTATTTATTATATTATATTGGACCAAATATATAGTAATGATTTAAAAAGTAAAAAAGAAAATGACTTGTGCGCCACTAGTAAGAATCGAAACCAAAATGTTTGGCTTACGATTTACTTTTTCCTTTGACGTTAATGCCTGAGCTATGAAGACATGTTTGCAGCAAGGCTAAAAATTAAACATGAACCAATAGCTATTACGTTACGCATGCATATTCGTATTGCCGTTGTTCGACCTTCATATGGTATATTCAATTTTTATATTTTCACACTTTTGTACTGATTTCCCTTGGCTAAACCCTAAATATAAAATTTTGCATGGGTTCGAATACTCTATATATTAATTTTCATCTCTGTAGACCAAAAACTGACAGAGGAGTTTGGTAGGGAAACTTTTTAAACAAATACATATACGCATACATAAATATATATAGAAAGAGATTGTGTTTACTTTGTGCGCAAATACTACGCAAGTGTAAATAATATCAAATATCTGCATGAATATAATTACACGTCATAGTTAACTAAAGATGATCATCCAACAGGCAACGCGAAAAAACTAATATAGAATTAATTTAAATGTATGTTTAAAAGAATATAAAAATTAGCTAGATCATTTCAGATTAATGTAATTCCAAGACCCATATATTACAAAGTTGTTTTTTTTTTTAATAATAGAAAAAATGTTTTTAATATGAATATCAATACACAAAAAAATCCAATATATATATATATGTGTGTGCGTGTGTGTGTGTGTGTATGTGTGTCTGTATATATATATATATATATATATATATATATATATATATATATATATATTACTGGATTGAAAACAATAAATAAGATAGAAAATAAAGAGAGAAAATGTAAGACGAGAAAAGAAAAATAGGAAGAGAAACAGCTAAACGAACAATTCATAACGATAGCAAAAGATGAGAGTAACGAAAACACTTGGACATGGCTATGAAAAGGACGCCTAAACAGAGAAACTAAACCCATAGCAGCCGAACAAGATAACGCGATTAGAACCAACCAAATGAAAACAAAGATCGACATAACAGAAGAAACAGCAAATGCAGACTTTGAACGAAGAGACGAAACAATAAACTACATAATAGGCAAATTCATCAAATTATCCCAAATAGAACATTATTCTTATGTTCTAAATGTCGATCAAGTGACGAGGGCAGTACACTTGAAGTTTTGCAAACAACAGCACCTTGAACACTAAAACAAATTATACAAGCACAAACCAGCACTTGAAAACGAAAGTCATAACATTCTATGGGGCGTATACGTTCAAACGGATAAACCCATCCAAGCAAGAAGACCGGATGTCAGAATAGTTTACAAGAAGAAAAATTCATGCCAGATCGTAGATTTTGCCGTTCCAGCAAACTATAGGATGAATATGAAAGAGACAGAGGAACATCGCAAATGCACAGAACTGACAGAGAGCTGAAAAGAGTATAGAAGAAGAAGAAAGTCAAGATAACATCAAAAATAACAGGAGGAAACCTGAAAAATTTTGAAAAAATAATGAGAGTGATCGGAATCAGGAAGATGGCTGAGAAGATATAACGACTAACAATGTTGAAAACGACTGAAATATTAAGTAAAGCCCTTGAATGCAGAGACTAATACACATATGCCACAGAAATGAAACACAAAGAAACACCACATGGAATCAAAAAAAGTAAACAGTATAATTGAAGTTACCTCGCTCCAAACAAGTGTCTGCATGAACTGGCACAAAATCAAATAGTCGCGAAGAGTGTAAAATGGTGGAAAGGACAAGGAGAGAAGCTGAGGCCTGACTAGATAATTTCAAAGAGGACTAGGACCTTGGAGAGGCGTATTGCCACCCAAATTCTAGTGAAGAACAATGGTAATGATAAACGGCTGGTGCGATGGCGCAAATTAATTTACAAACGTTATCGAAAGAGAAGGAGATTACTGAAAACCTGGGAAGACTTGTCATGCCGACTCCAGGGAACACGACAGGTTGTTTTCAAAGAGAACTCTTTCATGATGGCCTGTGTAAAAATTCCTAGTGAATAATAACAATATTAATAACAATAATAATAATAATAATAAGAAGAAGAAGAATATTAATAATAATTTGAAATGAAACAAAGGTTGGAGAAATAAAATGGGCCTACAAAATCTTCACGAAAACAAGGCCAGAAACACAAATAAACAAAGTAAATAACAAAAAAGAAGTCAAAGCGATAGACAAGATAGATGCGACCAGAAAAGGATGGAAAAGTAAGAATGTGGCTAGCAAGATGAGGCTAAACAAGAAACATGAAGAACTAAAGCAGACAATAACAACAAGAGAAAGAAGACTAAAACGCTGCACATACAAATCGGAACAGTACAAGCAAAACAGAATTTTTAAAAACAATGGAAGCTAATTCCGTCAAAATGTAAACAGGAGAACAACAAAAACGGAACAACCAGGCACGATAGAAACAAAAATAAGAGAGCAAGATATTGGAAAACCGACAAGATCATAATAGAAACCGAATTGCTGGATGATATGAAAGAAGAGAAACCCCTATGAAAAATGTCAAACTGGAGAGCACCACGTTACGACTAAACACACGCATATTGTTCGAAAAAATCACGACGCTACATAAAAGACTAATTCAAAACCTGGAAAAAGCTATCTATGAGCAGACTAATTAGAATGGATGACCAAAAGTATAACCACGCTGATACTAAAAGACACAGAAAAGGAAATCACCCCAGCAACTACAGACCTATAACTTGCTTACCATGCGAAAAATCTTAACAGCGCAACTGAAAGAAGAAATTTACTACTTATCGTGGATTATTCCCAAGTAACAGAAATGGTGCCGAAAAGGTAAAAGAGGAACACATGATTTACTATACACAGACCAAAAGGTCAGGGGTGTCTCTCAGATGAGGACGAAACACCAAACAAGTGTGCCACAGAAATAGCAAGAAAGAGCCGGCAGAAATATACCGAGACCTTTCAACAGTTGAACCTTAAAGAATGGGAACAGCATCAGCGTGCAAAGTATTTTCTGGAGGAACTCTCTCAGGAATACATAGATAAAGAAGGTTCTTTGGACTGGCTCAAAAGAGGATCCCCCCACCACGATCAGGAAATGGTCATAATGGCTGCCCAAGACCAGGGATTGATGACCACTGCATTCAAGAAGATGGCAGGGATCAGTAATGACGATAAATGCAGGTTCTGCCATACAGAATTGGAAAGTGTTGGTCATCTGATATCAAGTTGCAAAGTTCTTCTAGGGGACGGCTACTATACAGCGAGACATGATGGAGTATGGAAGTACCTCCATTGGAACATCTGTAAAAAATTAAACATCCAGTGTAGCAGCAAGTCCTTGGAACATCAACCTGAAAGAACAGTTGGAAATACCTTATATACCATACATTACGACCATGTAATCCCTACAGCCACCTACCTTGAAAATGCTGCTGTGAAACCTAACATAGTTATATAGAATAAGTCAGAGAGAGTTGCAATCTTGATTGAAGTGAGTGTTCATAATGATGGCAGTCTTAACAGAGCTGAAAGAGAGAAACAAACCAAGGCCTCATGTATGATATGAAAAGAAACTGGAATCTTAAGGAGATATCAATCATACCAGTTATCATAGGTGCCACAGAACTTATGAAGAAGACCCTGAAGTCCTACCTAACTAATATTCCTGGTGAACCAAGTGCAAAAGAGATTCAGACAATTGCACTTAAGGGAACCGCGAGGATACTAAAAAGAGCTCTCGGTTGGTTTCAATAAAAAAGCGGGGCAATGTTGGCAGCTGGTTTGGCTGCCCAATACCCAGCATTACAATCTTCAAAGGAAGAAAAATAAAAAAAAAAAAGGAGATAAAAAATGTAGGAAAAAAATTAAGCCATGGCATGCATCGACTACAAGAAAGCGCACCACTGGATTCCTCAATTTGCTTCAGCATGTACAAAATGTCATTTGGTCAAATAAGCAATGGGAATTGGAGAC